>NW_022196903.1:121382785-121418771 GCF_008632895.1 Mastomys coucha
AAAAAAATTAAAAAAATAATTTTTTTCCCTCCAATGTGTGGTACACACCATTACTCCTCCAGCACTCAGGAGGCTGAGGTGAATTCCAGGCGAACAGGGTTATATGGCAAGACCCTGTCTTATAAGCCACCCCCCCCAAAAAAAAACCAAACAAACCACCAAACAGGAAAATAGCCTGGTTACCATTATTTCTAGATTATTCCAACTATTACTCTTATTTTTTATTATACAATCACATACTGTATAATGACATTTTAGTTAACAGCACATCAAATATATGATGGTAGACCTATAAGTTCCCATCACATAGCTGGATGTCAATGAAAAGGCTGAGGCTAGAGGACTGAGAGTTTGAAGCCAGCCTGAGCTACGAAGCAAGACCAACTAAGGTAACACAGTAGCTGCCTTAGTTTACATAAATGCTATGGGTACCTGATGATCAAAGAACCCGGCAATGCATTTCTCAGCACGTCCTTGCTGTTAACCAATGCATGGCTGCACTGCATACCATCAGACAATCTCAGGCAGCCTCCATACAGCAGCAAGCTCACTCTTGTACAGTGAGACAATTTGGTTATCATTTTTTCCCCTGTCAAATTGAGACATGCTAGACATGGGAGAGAAAGCTCAACTGAGAACATGCCTCTGTCAGAGTGCTTGTAGGCAACTTCTTGATTAATGACTGATGCTGGAGGGCGTAGCCCTAGGTAGGTGGTTCTGGGTAGTAAGAGAAAGCAGGCCAGTAAGAACCTTCGTGTGCTCTGCATGAATTGGTGCCTCCAGGCTCCTGCCTTGAGATCCTACCCTGTCTTCAGACTTTGCAACACACTGTAAACTGTGAGCTGTAACACACCCCTTCCTCCCTGAGCTGTTTTTGGTCATGGCCTTCATCACAGTAGCAGAAAGCAAATTCCCACAAACTAATCTTGTGGGAGAGTTGAGAGGCGAGCACAGCAAATGAGAGCAATTCCTGGAGATAACCCCTCCACTCCCCACCCCCCAGTGAGACAAACTCGGAAGCAGTGATCCAATGGGTTGCCTGGGGACTCACTGTGGGACTCCTCCTTGGCATCCAACACAAAGCCGTCCCATCTCCTCCCCGAGACCCACAGGGATGAATACTGACCATTCCCTGGCATGTACAGGTAAGCCATGGCCGGCTGTCGTCATTCTTATACACAGACAGTTTTCCGCTGGTGTCTCCCACTACTAGCTCATTTAACTGCAAATGGAGAGAGCAATGTTAGGAAGGGATCTTAGCTCAGCCATCTCTGGAAAAACCGTAATATTAAATCTGAATATGAGTAGCTTTATTAAAAAGCTTTTGGCCGGGCGTGGTGGCGCACACCTTTAATCCCAGCACTTGGAAGGCAGAGGCAGGTGGATTTCTGAGTTCGAGGCCACCCTGGTCTACAGAGTGAGCTCCAGGAGAGCCAGGGTTATACAGAGAAATCCTGTCTTGAAAAACCAAAAACCAAAACCAAAAAAAAAAAAGCTTTTGATGGGCTGTGTGCGTAGCTCAGTTGGTAATGTGCTTTGCCTAACGTGCATGAGGCCCTGGGCTCCATCTCCAGCCCCACAGGAGCCAGGCATGGTTGCTGGGTATGGTGGTATACCCTTTACCTCCCGCCTCCCCTCTCCCCCTAACACACTCACACACTCCAGAGGACAAGGAAGGAGGATCACTGTGAGTTCAAGGCCAGTCTGGTCTACAGACTGTTTCAGACAGTCACAGCTACAAAGTGTCTCAAACAAAACAAAACAAAACAAAACACCAAGAAGGAAAAATAGACACCAAGGTACACACCAGTCGTCTCAGTACTGGAGGCGAAGGCGAGGTGTCAGCAGCCCAAGGTCATTTTCAAGTTACATAGCAAATTTAAGCCAGGCTCTACATCAAGGCTTTGAGAAATACAGTACATCTGCCTGTGATCCAGCACTCAGAAGACTGAGGCCAGAGGACAGCAAGTTCAAGGCCAGACTGAGTTACACGGCAAGAACAAATTTCAGGAAAAAACCATCTTTTGAGACTGGTGGCTGCCTGTGGGCAGGGGGTGGCTCAGTAGCAGGGCACTTGTCTGGCACAGGTAAAGAAGCAAGGGGAACCAACAAACAGATCTTTTGGAAGCAACACAGCCAGTTTTCCAGAATTTACTTGTGAGTATGTGTGTGTATGTTCGTTCTACACACATGCCTAGCCTTGGCAATTCTTACTTGTTCATTACAAATGGGATATGTTTTGAAAACAGCCCGATAGTGAACTTCTGAAGAATATCACCTCAGAAGTCATACTTTGTTAGAGGTCAAAGTACCAAGCCAATTCCTAGGCCCCATCTCTTCCTACAAGACACCCCCATTTTAATGATTTTCATGTGTACAGGAACACAGGAATGGCCCTGCCTGAGAGACAGGCCTGAAGATATTGTTGGTATGAGCACTCTGGCTCTGGGTGTGGGAGGGCCCCGTCAGGGATCTTCTCCCCACCATTAATCCAACAGCTATCACAGGGAGCTCTCATGATAAGTGGGAGGCTCCAAACCCTGCTTCTACAGTTTCCTGGCCTTCTCTGGAAAAGAAGACAATGTTTCCCATAAAGAGAGGAAATTAAAGTTAGATTCTGCCGGGTGGTGGTGGCACACACCTTTAATCCCAGCACTTGGGAGACAGAGGCAGGCGGATTTCTGAGTTTGAGGCCAGCCTTGTCTACAGAGTGAGTTCCAGGACAGCCAAGGCTACACAGAGAAACCCTGTCTCGAAATAAATAAATAAATAAATAAATAAAGTTAGATTCTTATTTTTTTTTTAAAGATTTATTTATTGCTATATGTAAGTACACTTTAGCTGTCTTCAGACACACCAGAAGAGGGAGTCAGATCTCATTATGGATGGTTGTGAGCCACCATGTGGTTGCTGGGATTTGAACTCAGAACCTTTGCAAGAGCAGTCAGTGCTCTTAACTGCTGAGCCATCTCTCCAGCCCCTAAAGTTAGATTCTTAAAGAGAACAACAATAATAAGGGAGACTGATGTGGTGACATGGGTCTCTTAGACCCAGCTACTTGAGTCCTGCTCAACACAGAAGAAATTTGAAAGAAACTGGGACTAACATAACGAGTTGTATAGCTCTGGCTGTCCTGGAACTCACTCTGTAGACCAGGCTGGCCTCGAACTCTGAAATTGGCCTGCCTCTGCCTCCCAAGTGCTGAGATTAAAGGCATGCACCACCAACAGTTATGGGAGTTTTGTGCTAGACTATTAGATTATACAAAAAGAAAAACACACAAGAAGGCAGTGTCAGGTCAGAGAAGTGAACACTGTGCTTATTTACAGCGTCCCACAGCTGGGGTCTCAATTACAGCCACCTTAGAGGACTTCTGCAGACACCATGGAGAGAGGTCACACAGTGTAAGGGTTTAGAGTGCAACGGTTGAATTTTAACTCAGCTCTTTCTGTCTCATTCACCCGCCCCTTTTCCTTCTTTCTCAATCTCTCCCCTTCCTCTTCTGTGTATCCCTGGCTATCCTGGAACTTGCTCTGTAGACCAGGTTGGCCTTGAACTCAGTTCCACCTGCCTCTGCTTCCCATGTGCTGGGATTAAAGATGTATGCCACCACTCTGGACTTCTCTCTCTCTTTCTTTCTCTCTCTCTCAAAAAAGGTGATTTGTTTTTATTTTACATATACGAGTGTTTTGCCTGCATGTATGTCTGTGCACCATGTGCATGCCTGGTGTCCTCAGATGTCAGAAGAAGTGGCCAGAGCCCTGGACCTGAAGTTGGAGACAGTTGTGAGGCCCTGGGTGCTAGGAATCAAACTGGGGTTCTCTAGAGGAGCAGCCAATACTCTAAAGCACCAAGCGGTCTCTCCTTCCTTGGTTACATTTTTCCTAAAAATTTTAAGGCAGAAGCTTACGGGCCATATCCATGCAGGGTTGTAAATCTTCCTTCATATCCATGCAGGGTTATAAATCTTCCTTCATATTCATGCAGGGTTGTAAGTCTCCTTCATATCCACGCAGGGTTGTAAATCTTCCTTCATATCCATGCAAGTTTGTAAATCTTCCTTCATATCCATGCAGAGTTGTAAATCTTCCTTCATATCCATGCAGGGTTGTAAATCTTCCTTCATATCATGCAGGGTTGTAAATCTATCTTCCTTCATATCCATGCAGGGTTGTAAATCTTCCTTCATATCCATGCAGGGTTGTAAATCTTCCTTCATATCCACGCAGGGTTGTAAATCTTCCTTCATATCCACGCAGGGTTGTAAATCTTCTTTTCTGGATTATTTAGAAAAGTGTAACTTTTCCTTCCATTTCTGTCTTCTCTAAGCATGCTTTCTTCAACACTTCGGGTTTGTGAAAGGTATTTCAGGATTCCTTACGTTTTTCTCTAAGACTTCCCTCATCACCACATAGTTGCTTGTGAGTCATGTGTCTGATCTTGTTTCCCATAAAACAGCATGGCCTTCCCTCTCCCATTCTCCACCTCAGGCAGCTGCTGAGTTTGACAGCTTGCCTGCTGGGAAATTTTTTTTAAGTCTGAATAAAACTGCCCTTCTGCTTCCAAAACAAACAGTTTTAAAGTTACAGATATGTATTTACTTAATGTGTCTGCATGCACACACACATATATGGCACGTGGTGTGTGTGTGAGTGTGTGTGTGTATACAGGACAACTTGCAAGAATCAGCTCTCTTCTTCCATCCTGTGGTCCCAGAGAGAACACTCGGATCCCCAGGCTTGGTGGTAAGCCCCTTTATTGGCTGTCCCTGCTTGTTTTTTTAAGTATAAAGTGCTGAAAGGAGCCTACAATAGTGTGCATGCCTATGATCCCAGCACCCTGAGGTTGAAGAAGGAGGGAAGGGCTGCAAATTCCAGCTCAGCCTGGGGTGAGTATGCTGTGAGACTTTATCAATGCTCAGCCAGCCCTCCAGTTTCCAGGCAGCTGTCTTGTGGAGAGGGAACCCTCAGTTCTGCAGAGCCACAGATACAGGAAAAGGATCATAAAACAGCATGGGAAGCACACTGAGCAGGCAGATGTGACTCAGCCAGGCAGTTTGAGGCAACATGTGGGATATGTCCAAGGCAGCCATTTGCCTTCTAGTACTTGAATGCTTCTCATCAGACTTGCTGCTCTAACAGAGCTCGGCTCTGGCCTCACACAGTCACATAGTGATGGTGAAGACCCTCAGAGGGAAAGTGAACCATGTTTAAAGAGTGCCGAAGGAGAAAGGTGCAGTCATTCTGTGATCTGCTTCAGCCTCCGGAAGACTTGCTGTGCTGCATCCAGCCAGGGTTCTGTGGGCGGTCCGAAAGCAGGTTTCATTCCTGGCTTCTCCCGCCTTAGCAGGAAGTAAATCAGCTTCAAAGAACGTTAGGCTAAGGGTTTATCAAGCTGAAATCAGTCTTCGTCCCCATTCCCAAAGTTCCAATTGTCCAGGGACTACTAATTATGTTTTATTGGTAGGTTTGAGACAGCGTTTCACTCTGTAGCCTTGGGTGGCCTGGAGTCTGCTGTGTTGAGCAGGCTAAACTTGCAGTAACATTCCTGCCTCTGCCTCCTTAGTGCTGGGATTACAGACGTGTACAACGTGTGCCACCACGTTTAGCAACAATCCCCACAACACGCCCTCTTTGAGAATGTCTGTGGGGAAAGAATGCAAGGCCTCACACATTCTAGACCAGTGCCCTTCCATGGGGCTACACTTTCAGACTATAACTGCAGTCAATTTTCTCAACTTCTTCCATTCCCACCCCTCAAAAATGCAAAGCTCTTCAGATGGCTTTGAAACAATCACATTTGCTTTGTCTTTTAAACGGCACTGGATCAACACCTCCACCATACAATATTTTGCTTTTCACACTTGCCTTTAGTAACAATTTTAAATTAAAATCCCGAGTTTAATCCCTGGACAGAATCCATGTGATAGATGAGAGAACCAACTCCTGCAAGTTGTCTTTTGACCTCTACACCTGTCCTGTGGCGTGTGTGTGTATGTGTGTGTGTGTGCATGTGTGTGTGTGTGCCCTGTCAGTCACATGCAAATAAAATAAGTGTAATTTAGTAGTTACTGGGTGTGGGGATGAAGTGGCTTAGGGGGGCTTAGTGGGTTAGACCACTTACTACTCCTGCAGAGTACTCAGGTTTGCTTCCCAGCATCCACATGACAGCTCACAGAGTTCCCAACTTAGACAAGTAAAATAAGGAGAGCATAAATGATAGCTGAACCTCTCTGTCTGTGAGGCATTGATCACAGGAACTCTGTGAATACTTAAATCAAGTTCCTCACATCAAACCTATACAGTAGCATTTGCACATAACCTCATGTACATTTTAATTCTTTTTTTTTTCTTTTCTTTTTTGTTTTTTCAAGACATGGTTTCTGAGTAGCTCTGGCTGTCCTGGAACTTGCTCTGTAGATGAGGCTAGACTAGAACTCAGATATCTGCCTGCCCTTGCTTTCCGAATGCTGGGACTAAAGGCATGATCCATCACATCCAGCTTAATTCTTACTCTTTTATTTATTTCTGTGGTACTGAGAATTCAGTCCAGGGCTTTGTTCATGGTCAGGCAAGTGTTTGGTACCTACATCCCCAGGCTGCTACCATATACTTTAAATCATCTTGAGAGCCAAGTACAGACCCATACTACATATACTTTGGTCAATGGTGGGCTTCATATATCAGGATAAATATATTCAGGTTGGTGTAAGCATACACTATAATGTTAGGACAACAAAGTAACCCAACAATGCATTCCTCAAAGTATCCACTTCGTTAGGTTTTGCAGGGCTGTAGTTGTTGTACTGTACTGTTTAGGTAATGGTGTCAAGAAATGAAATCTGAAATACTAGGTACAATCCCATTTTTTTTAAAAAAATATTTCCTATATTTGGGAGGGCTGCTAATATCATTAACACTAACAGCTCTAGGGCCTTAACTTTGTGCCTGGCATTGCTTCACCTGCTTAATGTGCATTTATTTATTTAAATGATGAGAAAAGGAACGGCTGCCTAGGAAAGACAAAAAGTGGGTAGAAATTGCCAGACACCTGAGTCAGTTCTGGGTAGGCACGGTAGAATCCCGACATGGTCAACACTGAATGTGGGGTTGTCTACAGTAGGTTGGAGGCAGCAGGGATATCTAGCGGTTGATTCCAAAGCAGTAGCAGTACAATAGTGTGGCAATAGCAGCCAAGAGTGTGGGCAAGCATGGTAGCATGGGGGATGGGAGGAGGGCAAAGCCATAGGTAGAGAGATATTATTAAATGCAATTTACAAGTCAAAAAAAATTGGACTTTGAAAGGTAAAGATGTTTGCAAGGAAAATGAGACTAGGAAAGGAAATAACGCAGGGAACAGGCTTTTTGCAACCTCCTACCATGACAAGTCACTGAACTGTGCAAGAAAACCAACAACCTACCCTCTTAAAATTAATAATAATAAAAATAAAATATGGTTGGAGAAATGACTCGGCGGTTAGGACACCAGCTGCTCTTCCAGAGGAATAGAGTTCAATTCCCAGCAGTGGCAGCTCACAAGTGTCTCTAACTCCAGTTCTAGGGGATCCAACGTTCCTCTTCTGGCCTCTATGGGCACTGCTCGCACACGGTACATAGACATACATGCAAGCAAAACACTCTACACATAAAATTTAAAGGTAAAGCAAAAAAAAAAAATAATAATAATAATAATAACAGTCTCCGGCCCAACTAAGCCGCCTGCAGTGATTGCCTGAGATCGATACTGTCAATCAGAATTTTCTCTTCCGCACGCCATGTTGACTCCAGTGCGCAAGCGCACAACACGCCGCTTTTCCCACTTCTCGCCCCGCCCCAATGCAGTCGTTCGCAGTGCGCATGCACTCACCGCGTCGTTGTCCACGTCTCCGAGGCAGATGGCGTGTGGGAAGAGACTCCCGCTGAAGTCCAGCGCCACGCGCTGCACATAACTCACCGACCTCATAGCACTCTGGAGGGCTGAGGAGCCGGGCCACCACACCAGAACGACCCCCGAGCCCTCGCGACAGCCCTGCGCGCGTGTCAGCCCACCGAACCGGAGGTCTACGTCACCGCTTAAGCCTTGACTTCCGGCCTTCTTCACTTCACCTTAGGGGAGGAGGCGGGCCTTCCGTGCAAGAGCTGACCTGACTCCTGGGACTTGACCATTTTCTCTGAGGGGGGATTCAAACCATCCTTCGAGGCGTAGCTGTCATAATTAACAACTTTGTTTCCCAACAATTTTTATGAAATTACCTAATGGAGTTGTCAACACAATGTAGTGGATTACAACCCACGTTAAAACAAACAAACAAACAAAAAAAACCCTGTCTATGGCCATACCACCCTGAACGCGCCCGATCTCGTCTAATCTCGGAAGCTAAGCAGGGTCGGGCCTGGTTATTACTTGGATGGGAGACCGCTTGGGAATACCGGATGCTGTAGGCTTTAAAAAAAAGAAAGAAAGAAAGAAAGAAAAACAACCACCAAAAAACAAAACAAAACAAAAAAACTTAGAGAGGCCAGAAAGAGAGCTCAACAATTAGGAGCACTAGCTGCTCTTGTAGAAGACCCTGGGTAGATTCCTAGCCCCAACATGGTGCTCGAACTCACCCATCTGTAATTGCAGTTCTAGGAGATCCGACGCCAGACACCCTCTTCTGGCTTCCCGGGCACCCAGGTGATGCACAGATACATATGTGGCAGGGAAGCCACCACTAAGATTTTAAAAATATGAAAACAGAAAAAGATCTAAGTAGTAAATAATATTTTGTGAAAGCCTTGTTTCGTTTGTTTATACATAGATATATATCCTGGATTATAATGAAAAAAATATGCTGTGTACTTTATGGGCAGCAGCTTGAAAAATGCCTGTTGCAAAGCGCACCTTACATGTATTTATTTAATCAACAAAATTATGTAAGCTTTATTGTTTCTTCAGATGAGGAAAATATGTTCAAGATTGCGTAACTTGGCAGCAAGTGGTAAGACGTGAGATTCAAACCAAGATGTTTGATGTAAAATGTTAGAGCTCTTTTGTCACTATTGCAGTTCCTACGGGTGTGAAGGCTGCAGGGACTCTGGATCCACCGCATGGTGTAGCCCCTACCCTCAGTACAAAGCGACATGTTTCCAGTGGCCTTACTCTAGTTTAGTTTGGGCCGTTACTCTCATGACTGGCTGCTCGAGATACTTTTCCTGTTGAACTGGGTTCTGCCTTTCTTCTGAGATGTGACATCAAGGCAACAGAAGTGTTAAGCTACATGTGGTAGTACTCACCTATAATTCCAGCATGTGGGAGGCACAGGCAGGAGGATCAAGAGATCAGTATCAGCCTTGGCTATGTAATTCTATGTCAGCTTTGGTTACTCCAGACCCTGTCTCCAACAAAAAGCCAATAAAAACAAAAGACACTCAATAGAAATTCAGGCCTGAGGGCTAAGGATGTAACTTGGTTGCTAGAGGGCTTGGTTAGTATGAGGGAAGTCCTGGGTTCCATCCTTAGCAATGCATAAACCAGGTGAAGCACTCATACCTTGTAGTCCTGGCACTAGGGAGACAGAGGCAGGAGGATCAGAAGTTCAGGACTATCCTCAATCACTTGCAACCTGAGGCCAGCCTGAAATACACTGAGACTCTCTTAAGGGGGAAAACCCTTTAGTTTTCAATGTGCAAGCTCAGGCTGATCTACACTTGGTTTCTCATCTTAGGGGATGCTGGACCCAATATGTCCCATTTTCTATGTTGAAGGTGGTGGAAGAAGACTGAGAAAGAGACCTTTCTACCCTAGAGGAGGGGAAATGATGGATTTGGTCTTAGTGGCTCTGACAACTGAAGGTAGAAAGGAAAAGGCAATCAGGAAGCAGTTCTGGACCAGGACTGGGGACAGCAGATCCATTCCCAGTTACCAAATTCCTATTATTGGTGGTGAGCTGTGGGGACGGCTCCATCTGTTAGAAGGTCTAAGTCACCTGGGTACACCTGGTGCTATAAACTCATTGTTATTCATGGAGGGATCGCATACTTTCTCACCTGCTATCTACTCTTGTTGGCCTGTTTAGGGAGAAAACAGAACCAAGCTTAAAGTGTTTGTGCTTGAATATAACAAGTAATTTATGTTTCGTTGTACTTAGCTGTTTTCTCTTGTTAGTTTTCTGAATACAACTGTAAAGTAAATACCTTAATTCTTAGGACTGAGTACAGGAGGATCAGCCTGCTTCTCTCCCTGTCCACTCTGCTCTGACCCAATTCTTTGAAATCACACACTGACCCAGAACTCCACAATACCGCCCCCCCCTTTTTTTTTTGGTTTGTCTTTTGAGACAGAGTTTCTCTGTATAATCCTGGAACTAGCTCTGTGGAACAAGGCTGGCCTTGAACTCTCAAAGATCTGCCTGCCTCTGCCTCCCAAAGTGCTGGACATACACTACCACTGCCTAGCACAATACCATAATCTTCATCATTTGGAGGTCTTGTTCTTGAATTTTCAGCGGTAGTGTCTGGTTTTGTTTTGTACAATTGTTTATCATGAAGGCCGTGTCACTTCAATTACAACTTCTGTCAGTTAAGAGAGCCAAATGAAGTTAAAAAGGAAGAAGACTCTGTAGTGCATAAACCAAATATTGTGTATGTTGTCTGTGCACTTGTGTGGGTGTGCTTATGTGAACACCAGAGGTTGATGTTATGTCTTCTACAACTGCTTCTCCATCTTGTGGAAACATGGTTTCTCCTTGAACCTGGAGCTCACCATTTCAGCTGGTCTGCCTGTCCAGCGAGTGGACTATGCCTCCCGCTTGCTCCAGGGTTAGAGGTGCTGGGGATCTGAACCCAGGTCCTCATGCCTGTGCAAGCATTTTATCCACTGAGCCATCCCTGACCCAGACCTTTGTAAACTTATGTCTCTCTTACCTTGTATTCTTTTGAGTTCATTGTTCATGGGTTAAAAAAAAAAATGACTGTTCCCCACATAGCTATATGGCTGGATCCCCTTTTCTAGCAATGATTTACTTTTAAGAATATTTTCTCTAGTTCTTAGTGTGGCTGTACTTTTTCTCTTCAGTTAAAATGGGGTACACAACTCATCTATCTGCAGGTACCCTCAGGAGGATGTCACAGATGCACTGAAGTAGGCATGGTAAGTGACATCAGATCTTGCAGGCTTTGTGGGACACTGACAGGGATTCAGTGGACACAGTGTTTAAGTGGGATCAAAGTGCCTGTTGTAAGAGCAGGTCAGAGGTGAACAATGATGTGGGGGCTCATGGAAAAGAAAGGTATGTAAGGCGAGAAACATCTCATAGACTGGAGAGATTAGAAATATTTTGGCAACATAATATTTATACATAAGAAATCTACATTAATAGTTCAGAACACCTGATGCTGGACTTTCTCATCTGAGCATGTTCCCTCCATAAATGCTGAAGTGTGGGTGAGCAAGGTGCATGTACCTAAAACAACATGAGCAGAGACCCATCAGAGTTCAACATGTGGCAGGATTATTTTTAGCCATAAAGATCTAGCTACTTTATCAAAGGATTGTCACTAGTTCTAATGTTACAATAAACTAGGGCCTTTCCATCTCCTGGGCTCTATAAAGAGGAGTCAAATTTAAGTTCTTAGAATCCCAAGGAACACTCAAGAGATGAACAAGATTTTAGGATGCGCCGGGCGGTGGTGGTGCACACCTTTAATCCCAGCACTTGGGAGGCGAGGCAGGCGGATTTCTGATTTAGAGGCCAGCTGCCAGCTTGGTCCAGAGTGAGTTCCAGGACAGCCAGGGCTATACAGAGAAACCCTGTCTCGAAAAAAACAAAAAAACAAACAAACAAAAAAAGATTTTAGGATGCTTTTTATCCATGCATTATAGATGAAAAGAGGCTAAGACCTGCTCCGAATAACATGACCTCATAGTAGTTTGGGTTAGTTCATAGAACTTCAAGTAGTAATTTGACACTTACAAACTCTTTCTTTCTCTTTCTTTTTTTATAATAGGATATCACATAAGCTCAGGCTGGCCTTGAACTTACGTAGCTGAGGATAACTTTTTAAAATTTTAAAATCTATTTACTTTATATATGTGAGTACACTGTCACTGTCTTCAGACACACCAGAAGAGGGCATCAGATCTCATTACAGATGGTTGTGAGCCACCATGTGGTTGCTGGGAATTGAACTCAGGATCTTTGGAAGAACAGTCAGTGCTCTTAACCACTGAGCCATCTCTCCAGCTCCTGAGATAACTCTTGTCCCTCTGCCTATACCTCCTGAATGCTGGGATTATAAACGTGCACCACCATGTATGGTGGTGACTGGAGTGTAACCCAGCACTTCATGCCTCATGCCCAGATTTACTTATGTGTAATGTCTGAGTGTGGGCAATGGGTGACAGTGAAAACCAGAAGAGGGCATTGGTTCTCACGTAGCTGGAGGAGGCTGGGAGTACTTGCTCTTAGAGAGGACCCAGGTCCAGTTCCTGGGCACCCACAATGGTGGCTCACAATTAACTCTAACTCTAGGTCTTGGGATTAACACCCTCTTCTGCCATCCTCGGGTATTCTACAGATACATGCAAGTAATTCAGATATACACTTTGCTTTTAAAAAGACTATGTCATTGTGTAGCCCTGGAATCACTATGTAGACCAGGCTGGACTTGAACTCAGGGACTCCCCTTGCCTTTGACTTCTGAGTGTTGGATTAAAAGTATGTTGCCACTATGCTTGGCATAAAAATAAGCCTCTAAAAGAAAATAAAAACATGCGTGAATATCTGAGTCTTCAATATGTGCACCAAGTATGTGCAGTGCCTGTGGAGAACACAAGAGGCTGCAAGATGCTCTTGGGACTAATTACATAGAGCTGAGCTGCTCCGGTTGTGGCTTGGGAACCAACTGTAGGATTTCTTTAAGAGCAAGTGCTCCTAACTGCGATGCTCTCTCCAAGCCCAGCACCCAGCTTTGACATGGTGCTAGGGATCTGGACCAAGCCCACCCTGTGCAGTAAGTAGTCTAGTGACTGAGCCGTTTCTCAAGCTTTGGTTGTTTCTCCATCTGTAAAGTGGGCCATGCCTGCCTTAGGATAGCTGGATCAACATTGTATCACAGGGAGTCCTTGGTGCAGGTCAAATCTTACACTGTTCATCTCTTAGCAATTTAGCAAGGGCTTGGTATTATCACTGAGAGCAAAAGCAAGAGTCAAAGTTAGAAACTACCCAAAGGAACCAAACATAAAACTCCAAAGCCTGGACTTTAAACCAATAGAACTAGCAGATACAGTGCCAGCCATGTTCAAGAACTGAGACCTTTCCCATAGAAACTCATCCTTTACAACATCAAGAGCTATAGAGGAATGCAGACTGCCCCACTCTCATTTGGGAAGGGCAGAGTGACTTCTGACCTTTAGGATGATCAAGAGCAAGTTGAGTGTGGTTAACATGGGCCACCTGGCTTCTTGTACAGGTCAAAACTTTGGTTGGGTGTGACCAGTTACCTTCAGCAGTGCCTTATTTATGTAAAAGCTACCTGACTTAACAAGAGCGAGCAAGACTGGAGCCTCCCCAACCCCTTTGGTTTGAGATGGGGTTTCTCTGTGCAACTCATTCTGTAGACCAGGTTGACCTTGACCAGAGATCCACCTGACCTGGACTCCAGAGTGCTGGTATTAAAGATGTGTGACACAGGGCCCAGCCTAGTGCTGGGGTTCAAACCTTTGGTCAAGGACCCAGGTGATTCCAGGCACCCAACTAGTGATTCAAAATTCTAACTCCAATCCCAGGGAACTTGATGTTCTGACCTCCTCAGGCATCAAGAATGCACATGCGCATGCAGCTATCACACCCCAGATATCTGCCAGAGCAGGGAGGCAGTAGTAGAGAACCTAGCTTTTTCCTCTTCGTTTGGGAGAAACCCCAGAATTCTACTGCTGGGCTGCTAGAGTCTACAACGGAGCTCAGGGCGTATGAGCAGAGGGTCTGCTTCCTGCCTTGCCACAGTCTGTATCACATACCACACTTAGGTTGGACCAAAGCGGGACCTTATTCACTCTGCCCCGCCCATATTCCCACCACGCCCCACCCAAGAGCTCAACATGGAGGGTTGCCCAACACCCAGGTTTTTTGTTTCCACTTTATTGCTCAAGCACAGGACTTGAGGTGTGCCTGGACCTTCAATGTGCATTAAAGAGGCTGAGGGGATGGGGACAGGGATAACCTGGATGAGGAAACTGAGGGGAGGTACTGGTAGGGGCTGTCTAGAGGTGATCACTGTGATATTGCAGGACGTTATCAGAAATACCATCTCAGGAGAGCAAGGCAAGAGAGGCAATGGACACGACCGTGGTCTTCCCATGCCCCTAGCACCTGCACGGAGACCACAGGCTTGGAAAACAACCAGAGGGAAGAGAAGGGAAAATGGCTGCCCAGGAGTCTTTTCCACCCTGCTTATCAGACCCATCCCTATTACATACCCCCTTCTACCATTGAAAATGGAGCTAACAGAGGGAGCAAAATAAATTAACATTCTGATGTATGTGTGGAAGGATATACACTCCTGTGTAATGGGGGGAGGAAAGAGGGGTTGACACCATCTAAAACTACCCCCCATTTCACCCTCAGCCTGCTTTTCTCCCTTCTCCTCCAAAGCCATCATCCAAACAGATAGAAAAATAAAGGTCTAATTCACTCAAAATTCTTCAGTTTTTACAAAACTAACAGGGTGGAGTAAGAAGGGGGCAGGCAGGCAGCTGCAGAGGTGGGCAGCAGGGAGGTGAGCTATGCTTCTGTCTCCACCTGAGACTGGTTCCCGGGCACATTGTTCGGTTCACCCTTCATCACAGTATCAGTGGGATGGTCTCCTGCAGCCACTCCTGCCTTGGCCTGTAAGATGAGCAAAAGGAAGAGGCTGAAGTCCTGAGCAAGACAGTTTCTAACACAAGACCTTGCACAGGCACAGCAGTCCTGGAACTGTTTAAAGCCTCTGTGAGCACACACACGTTCTGAACTGACAAGGCCACTTGACACACTCCTACTGAATGTCACAGATTTCATGTTCTAAACTATTTTCTCTTTGTGCTTCTGGGATTAAACCCAGTCTTGAGCATGCTTGGCAAGCACTCTACCATTGTGCTATATCCTAGAGCCAATAATCAAAAATATTCTTTAATGTTAATCCCATGTTTGCTTCAATGGCACTAAAATCTAAGGATGGATCAGCACAGCCCCTGCTCAGCAAGGAGATATATCACAAAGTTTTGAGGTTTTCTGTACCTTTAAACCCATTTCTTTATATGCTAACCAAAATCATTTTAAAAAGTATATAGAAAATATTAAATCATTATTCATTTTCACCTTTTAAATGTGGCTACAAGAAAGTATGTTTTGTAATCTATTTCTCTTGAATGGTATTAGGAACACTGAAGCAAGTACTCTAAGATATGCTATGTATGTGCGGCAAAACAATGCACAGTAGGAAGAATTTGAAAGCTCTCTTAAGCAGTAATGTAAAATAAACCTCCACACATTAATTAATGTACACAGAAAATGCACAATGGGGCGAGACAGAACTGGCAGGATCATGTGTCTCTCTGCATGCCAAGTATACAACTTTTTGGTTAGGAGTATGGGGGTGCATGAGTCAGAGACAGGCAGATATCTGAGTTCCAGGCCAGCCTGGTCTACTTTGTGAATACTAGGCCAGTTGTCATGAACACAACACACATCAGAACTGTGCCTGGTGTGTCAGAACACTTCTCATGATGTCACCCCATTGGTGGGGCCAGTACTGAGACTTACACTCTTTTACTGGAAGAGAGTGACCTTTGGCTTACACAACTGCCATGGGCAACCGCAGGCAGTAGCCACACCTGACATGCTGAAGAGGTTAAGAAAACCTCTCTTCTGCCCACTGCAGCCACTTCCACCTTGTGGTAGTTTGAATGAGAATGGCCTGAGGCTCATACATTTGAATGCTTGGTTCCTGGTTGGAGGAAATCTTTGGGGAAGGATGAGGAGGTATGTCCTTGTTGGAGGAGGTGTTTGCTAAGGGGGCTTTGAGGTGACACTCCCTTGTCATGGCTGTCTCACTCCTACTCTCCATCAACTCTCCTGTGAGCTGTCTTGGTTGTAGTGTCTCTTCATAGCAATGGAAAAGTAGGTAAGACACACACCCCAACCCTAACCTTGTGCTCCTCCTCAGCCAGCCTCTCAAACATGTTGGCATAGAGCTTCTTTTCCCGGGCAAGCTGCCTGCGGGTCCGCTGCTGGCACACAGCCAGCTGTGTCTTGGCGGCTTTGTTGCTGGGATAGAGCTGCAGGACCTTTTGGAAGTCAGCTCGTGCCAGGTCAAAGTCATTCACGGCCAGGTGTGCTTCTCCCCGGCGAAACAGGCCCTTCTCATTGTTGCTGTCCAGCTCCAAGGCCTGAGAACACAGAAAGGAAGTAGCAGGACATCAGGCTCTGCAGCACCAGCCGGACTCCCAAGGGAGCCCTCAGGAGGGCAAGGCTCAGTGCAGATGGCTGGTTCCAAGTCAGGAGAAAGGAGACAGAGACATTAAATGGGAAGGGTCATGGCCCAGGAAGAAATTCACGTAATCCGAGAGAAAAAAAGGAAATTAAGGTCTTCAGATGCAGGAAGAACACGACCTCACTTTCCCAAATACAGAAACGGACAAAACCCAAAGCCAAGCCCTTTGCTTCCCCCAAGCACAAGGCTGCTCAGTGTCTGCACCTACACTCTCCCACCATCAAAGCACTTGCTACTTCCAAACTCTAGGCCTGGAACTCAGGATTCCCACTGATATATCCTACCAACTCCACCCTGTAAATGCCGTTACCACGTCCTCTGAAGGGATCTCACCTTGTTACAGCTTTCGATGGCAGCTGAGAAGGCCTGCAGTTTCAGGTGACACATGGCCAGATTGAGGTGTGAGGCCAGTCGGAGCGCATGGACCTTTTGCATTTCCTCACCAGAAAAGCTAGACTCGTATTCTAGCCAAGACACAATCTTCTTGTACTGCAGTAAAGCTTGCTTGTACTTGCCTTCCTAGAATGGGAGGGAAGCTCAGGCACCAGTGCGGGTTCAGCAGCCCAGGCTCTTACCTGGTAGGCACGAGCAACTCCTGGACACAGTCTCCCACTCCTTCCCATCCCAGATCAAGCGGACTAAGATACACTAGGTAACAACCCCCAGGGATGTGCTTACTGCGGACAGCCCTCCCTGGGGCGTCTTGTCCTTAGCTCACCTTGAAGTACATGGTGCCCCTCTCTTTCACTATGTTGCTCTGCTCCAGCTTCTCCTCAGAGTTCATCTCCCAAGACTCCTTGGCCTGTCATAGCCCAAAGGACACAGTGGTCACCTTCCCAAGAATCCCCCACAGACCAGGCTCCAGGGGAGGGAGTGCCCTAGGCACACTCACCTTCTCAAAACTCTTGAGATGTACTTCATACCTCAGATCAGCATATGGGGGTATCTGGAACCTTTCCTTCCCAACACTGCCAAAAGCATAGCTGCAGGGGTGAAGAACGCCTGGGTTACCTCACGGCCCTTCAGCTCTGGACTGAAAGGCTTCCTGTTTCTTTCCTGGAAAGCACCTTCCCATCTTGAGACCTGGTTCAAATACTTCCCGTTGGGCCAACATTTTCACGACACATTTAGGTGGTCCCTCAGCACTCACTACTTCTTGCTCCTAACCGTGACTCTTTTTTTTGGTTTTTTCGAGACAGGGTTTCTCTGTGTAGCCTTGGCTGTCCTGGAACTCACTCTGTAGAGCAGGCTGGCCTTGAACTCAGAAATCCACCTGTTTCTGTCTCTGCCTCCCAAGTGCTGGGATTAAAGGTGTGCGCCACCACCACCCGGCAACTATACACTATTGAGACAAGCTCAGAGACAACGACCCAAGAACCATGCTGAAGTCTTGGAGATTTTAACATGTGCGGCAGGCACACAGGTGTTTCAACACATGTTGAAGACTGAATAAACTAATGGCATATAAAAATCTTGATGTTGGCAGGTGAGGGATCTGAATGAGGTGTGAATGCAAGGAAATGTGGACAACAGTGGGCCACACTTCCAGATCCAACCAAGCGCTCACGATGCTCGAGAGTATCCTTAGAGTAGTAGCACAGGGACATGGCTCACCTTTCAATTTCAGTTGTGACCCTCGGCCCTGCAAAGTGCCTGCGTCTCACCTAGGTTTGAGGTACACAATGGAATGTTCTCCCTTCTCCATGCGCTGAATGGCATCCTCCAGCCCACAGGGCAGATCCAGACTTTCACCTTCCCCGACTTCAAAGCAGAGCTCCCGCTGGTCAAAGAGCCGGTCCTGATAGTAGCCTTCCAGTGCCACTGGCATGAAAGAGGAGTACCCAGGTGTGAGAGGGCAGAGCACCGAGGAAGTTGCCACCAACCTCCTCACATCTCCACATCATGGCTTAGACCCAAGATAACCATTGTGTCTCAGACTTGGAGGGGTGCTAAGGCTGTGTGGTCTAACTCCTCATTTTAAGGATGAGACAAAAGGCTTTTAGAAAGGAAATGACTTGGTTCACACCACCCAAGGTCGTTAGGTCTCTGAGACAGGAATCGAAGGCAATTTTTCATCCCACACCAGACTACACTTCCTCACCTTCTACCATAGCACCATCATTGGGCCTGGCATAGCCTTCCCCCCGAGTCCGTATTCTGCGGATAATCCCGCCATCTTCATCTTCTGTAAGGTCTTCTCCTTTGAAGTCAAACAACTCCACCTGCATATGAGACAGAAGGTGACCAATTCCTTTCTGCATCAACTTAACAGTGAAACTGCCTCTTTTCCACTCAGAAAAGTCACCAGGAAAGGCCAGACCATATCTGGCAAGAAGGACACACAGATTTTACTTGGCTTCAGGAAGACAAGCTTTCTACCATCCTGCTCTGTTTAACAAGGACACAAGATTGTTTCATCTGGCAGGCATCAAAAGTCACCTGCCATCTCACTGGCCTTGAGAATATTCTCCCATGCCTACTGATTGGTTTTCTGCTTTCAGACTCAACAGCCTTAGTTTTTCCCTCAACCACTGACATATAGGAAGGTACCTCTCCCTCCTGAGCTCCACGGTGCCCATATGCCACATTGCCTTTTATAAACCAGATGCCTCCTGACCTCCGACCCCTTTCAGTTGATAAAGCACCAGTCAACCCTCTTCTGGAAGGGCTCTTGAGAGTCCCTCTTCTAACCCGAAGCCTCTATTCCTGGTCACTCTGGTGGCAGCAGAGCCAGTTAACCTTTCCACCTCTCCTCCTACTAAAGCTAGGCCCTCAGGCTTGGCTACATTGTCTTCAAGAGGCAGGAAGGGCTGGAGGGCAGCCAGGCACTGGGGTGAGATAAGGGCTGGCTCTCTGCCCAGGAGATCTGTGGCCAGCACTCACCTCAAATACAAGTGTGGCGTTGGGGGGGATCTTTGGAGGGCTTCCTGCTGAACCGTACGCATATTCTGGCTTGCAGGTGATCTGGCACACTTCTCCCACTTTCATGGTTACCACAGCAATATCCCAAGCCTTGATGACCTCCCCTGTAGGTAGAGGAAAGGAGACCCACTTATCAGGGCCCTCACTCCAGGCTCAATGTCCCCAAAGATAGGCGCTATATCCAGGCAGAACTTGAACACCTCTAGAAATAGGACCAGGAGACAAACAGAGCAGTGTTGTCGTTCTGAGTACATTAAAAGATTGCTCAACCCTGCAACACAATTCAAGAAGCAAGACTATCCATCCCAGCCGGAGGGAAGTGCGGGATCGATGAGAAAGGACTCGGCCGGTCCCATGCTAGATCGATGAGAAAGCAGGACTTGGCCGGTCCCATAACAGCAGAACACACAGAGTGATGGGTAACAGATGGGTTCTTAGCTATTCCTTCTCCAGCTTCGCTTGGACGACTTTCTCCCTTTCGGTGGCTAGCCTATGCTATTTTGGCAAGGCTGACTTGAACTACTGGCTCAAGGCTCGCCTCAGCCTCTCTGGTAGCTGGGAACATAGGTAAGCAGTGCAGTGCTCAGCTCAAGCTTGGCTGGGAATGTCACTTGTGACAGCTGCTATCAACTTCGGAGCTATCAACTATCCTGCAAGCCCCCTAAGCAAGCCTACCTTTTCCCAGGTCAAAGGAGAATTTGTCCTTGCCATCCAGACTGGAGTCAAACTTTGTGCCATCTAGCAGCCAGCCAGTGTAGTGGACAAAGACTCGGTCCCCAATCATGGGTGTCTCTGTGCCTGTACCCTCTCTCTTGATGACCTGGAGGGGAAGGGGAGAAGGTGAGTACCTAGGGAGGTGGGCAGAAGGGCCCCAACTGCCCATAAGCTCCCCAACATACTGGATGGCCCCTGCTGCATCCACTGGCCCCTGCTTCTTTTCAGCAGGTCCGAGAGTTCAACCTTCAAATGATTCTGGTGCTAGTGATTTAGCTTAGATTCAACCAACCTCCCCATCTCCCTCCAGATCCCGCTTTGGAGAACTGCAGATAATATAATTTGGGTTCAAGTTTTGTCCACGGTTTTGGACACGTTGCTAAATTATCCAGAATGTATTGGCCAGACACTGAAGACAATCCCTATCCTCCTGAGGTGCTCGGAGGGGGAAAAACTGATAGAAACTAGTGGGTCACCAGATCAGGGTCTGGTTTGAATAGAATGGAACAGGAGTGGTGAAAAGAACAGAGCTGCTCAAAACTGAGAAAATGAAGGGCAGATCACAGACGAGTACAGTGCTCTGTATCAGGCACTGGACATTAGACGTGGGAAGGGAAACTACCTAACTGGCAAGCTAAGGAGCCCTTTATCTCCCATGCGTGTATAGGCAGGCATCTACTTATGCTTAACGTTTTTATACATGGTGACCCCATGGGCAAGCCAATAGGTAGATATGGAACCGTCCTCTAAGGATGGACAGGTGATAAAAGAGGAATTGACTCCCTCTGGGAATCAGAACCTGGCGCAAAGGAGAAAGAAGGGCCACAACATGTTCATGGGGAGCAGCGAGAGCTGAGGTAAAAAGCCAGGAGCATTTCTGGACCAACAAGGCTCCCTAAGGCCTGTGCTTTTACACAGGCCCCACACACTAGGAGCTGAGCAATGGGACGCACGGAGGAGAAACAATGGATGCAGGGAGACATGCAATGCGTGGTAGGATTTCACCGTCCTGGACTGCTGGCAGAACCTGCTCTGAAACGGCGCCCATTGTCCCGACCAGGGTCAGGGCGCCCTCCCCCTCGCTCCTCAGGCTATTTGCAGTCAGGCGATTAGTGAGCCGCTGGCTCCAGGGCAATGCACCTCCCCCACGACCAGCACCCAGTACCCCCAACTCAGAAAGACTCAGGAGGGGCGGGCGAGGAACTACAGGTCCCGGCATGCACCGCTCTCACTCTCCCCGGGCCGAGAAAGGGGGCACAGCATGGCCGAGCCCGTGACCTCGCTGGATCTCGGCGATTGCAAAAGGGGCGCAGAAAGGCACAAAGGGCTCTGGGCCAGGAACCTGCTCCCGAGAGCCGTTTCAGGTCCTAGCTAATGTTTAACTTTCAAGTGGGCGAGCCCTGGCGCACCTTCGTTCAGGTGGCCGGCGCACGCTGCAGCCGAGGGGTTCCCGGGAGGCGAGGCCTGAGTCCCTCGGCGCACCCGGGCCTCGTGCGCCCCGCCCGGGCCCCCGGCTGCGGCTCTCGCGCTCTGCTCCGCCCCTCTCAGCCGCACAGTGCAGCCGGATCGAGTTGGCGTTGCAGTGGGGCTCCCTCCCGGACCGGGGCCGCACCCTCCGGAGCGTGCAGCCGCCGTGCCGCCTTCAGGGCTGCAGCGGCGCAGGGAAGACAAATTCCCCCTCCCCATCCTCCGGCCGCGGTACCCCCGAGGCCCATGAGCCTGCAGCCGAGGGCTCCGCGGCCCCCTCACCTTGAGCACGCCCTCGTCCTGTTTGGGGCTGATGTCCACTCCTTCGAGAGGCAGGGGCGCCGACTGCGCCCCGTTCTCCGCCGCCTTCATCTCCTCGGCGGTCATGGCCGCTGGGCGCACCGTTGGCTGCGGGAGCGGGGCGAGCGCGAGCCCGGCACTCTGGCCGCCGACCTGGGTGAGCGACCGGGTGGCGTGCGGCGGAAGGCGGCGCTGCCCACCTCGAACCTCGCTCCAGGCTCGCGCACCGGGCTATCCGCGCGCTCGCCGGCGGCGGCCGAGTGGGGCGACGCCGAGGGGCGGGCCCGGCGCGGCCCGGCCGGCGATTGGTCCTATCCGCTTCGGGGGCGGGGCAGGGAGGAGCGGCGCGAGCGGGCTGCAAAGGGGCGGGAGCCGAGAACTTTCTAGAGAAGCGGTTTAACGGGTTGGGGCTCTTGGACTGAGGGTATTGGAGTGGTTTGGTCTTTTTGTTTGTTTCGTTTTGTCTTACGGTTTGCTTTTCTGGTTGATGGTCTTAGGGGTGCCCTCCTCTCCTACACCGGGACCTCTGGGATTTCGAAGATCACAGTCTTCCCTATGTCATTCCTCCCCACCCCCACCCCACCCCCTCTGCCCGCGTCTAAGCGATTTTTCCAGATCCTTCTCTATCTATCCTCGGGACTCCCAAGTCCGGGCCTGCCTGGTGGCCTGCCCTGTTCACCCAGGCCCACAGTGTAATAGCTGGAGACAGGCAGTCAGATGTGAAGTGGCAAAGGTCGGGCCTCCCGTGATTGTGCCACAGAGGCCCGTGGTTCCAGGCGTGGGCACCTGAGTAGTGTGGGAAAGAGAGGTCGAGGGAGTGAAAGCGTGGGCCCAGGAAGGAACAGTTTCAGCCCAGGTGCACAAATTGGACACAAGTTTGCCCTCCCTGCAGCCTGGCAGGCCCACCACATGAGCTGCTTTCTAAAATGCCAGGAGCAGATTTATAAGAGTCAAAGACTTGGGGTACGTGTGTTAAAATACTTTCTCTCCCACCATACTAAGCAGCCTTTTTTGGTTAGTACCAGAACACAAAATGGTCAGCTCACGCGGAAAAAAAAAATCTCCTTTCCCCCTTTACTAAAGGTGAATGGGAATGAAGCTTTTCTTCTCAATCTGCTGCTCCTAAGAGATGCCCGTGGAGTTCCGAGTCTGTGTGGTTAAAACCATAAAGCTCTAATTACTGAAACAATGATGGCTTGATCTGCTGGCTTGATGGAAGATCCGTTTGGAGAGGTCCTGACCCTTCCCAACCGGATAGACAGCCTGGTGAGTGCTATCAGAGCTACCTATTACTGGCTTTGTGAATTTTCATTCCAGTGTAATGAACTTTTTGTCTCTATGTGCCCAGCATGGTGTTGTTCGTTGTACTAAGCAAGTGATGGCATTTAAGTAGGTAATAGGCTTTTTACTTGGTGCCTGTGAGATGGCTCAGTGGGTGTTGGTGCTTTTGAAAGTCCTTAGGCCTGGGTTTGATCCTTAACACCCACAGTATTGAGAAAACTCCTCCAAAGTTGTCTTTTGACATTTGTGCCCTATTATCCCTCCCAAAGGAGTGAAATAAAAACCACCACCACCACCACCACCACCACGCCTTTAACCCCAGCACTTGGGAGGCAGAGGCAGGCAGATTTCTGGGTTCAAGGCCAGCCTGGTCTACAGAGTGAGTTCCAGGACAGCTGGGACTACATAGAGAAATCCTGTCTTGAAAAACCAAACAAGACAACAACAACAACAACAACAAAACCCCAAAACTTATAATGGTTTAAGTATGTTAGGTATTTTATTGTAGTCCTTCCTGATGGAACCCAACAAACGGGATGTAGAAGAAACCCATTCTTTCCAGCAATTTATAGTCTTATGAGTTTAACCATGATCTTACTTCTCAGGTGGCTAGAGACACTGACAGAGAATGTGCAAGGGGGGTGGCTACTCGAGTAGTGAAGGCTCTTGGTAGTGAATGAAGGCTCTTGGTAGTGAATGAAGGCTCTTGTATACACTGGCTTACACATGGTACTCGCATATGTACCTGCTGATTATGGAGAGACTCTGGTAGGCCTTTGGGTGTTCTCTGGCACAGTAGTTTATGATGGAGAAGGTATGTATATTAGCAGTGAGTTTGTGTCTCTTACTTGAAAACAGCGTCGTTGTCATAGGCCTAACTCTGATCTCATGCAGTACCTACCAACTGAGCACTCAGCACCAGTGCGTGCCTGCAGACTGCGTGGACAAAGTAGCCTAAGGTTATGGTAGACAGTGCTTGTTGGTTAGCAACAAGCAAAGGGTTGGCTCACCTTACAGTCTAGCTGTCAAAACTGGGGCAGGTGGCCTCATTTGTAAGCCTCCTTCTCTTGTCTGTGAGTCCTGTCAGTAGAGTGGTGACCCTGTGGTTACAAAGGAGGGAATGTTTCCCGGGTGTCTAGCTCAGCACTTGGCTTCCGGTAGCAAGTGGATAAGTGAAGGCCACTGCTGTGATGTGATGTGTGTGGGGACGGCGGTGAGCATGGAGCACTGTGGTGGTAAGAGCGTGGAGCACTGCAGTAAGAGCGTGGAGCACTGCAGTAAGAGGGAATGTGTCCTTTGAGGACATGAGGACAGGTATCCAGTGAGAGGGCCCACCCTTGGTGTTGCAGCTGTGGATGGAGGCCAACAGACAGCACTGAGGTCTGGAATCTCAGGGGAATCTCAGGGCAGGGCTATGTGCATGGAGTTTTTCCTGGTTGTATATGTCACTTTTTTTTACATGTATGGGTATTTTGCCTGTATGTCTGTCTGGGAGCTATGTGTGTACAGTGTCCATGAGGCCTAAAGAGGGCACCAGATCCCCCAGGCTGGCATTAGATCACTGTGTGCTATCATGTAAAGCTGGGAATTGAACCCAGGCCTTCTGGAAGAATGGCCAGCCTAAAGCTTGCTTATGTGTATCCGTCTTAGGAAGCACCTCGGTCTCCTCCACCTGTTTCCCCTACTCATTAAATAATATTGTCATGTGTGAGTGTGTGCCCGTATGTATATATGTGCTTTTCTCTAGCCCTTCCTGCCTAAAAAACTCATTTCCTGTTATTGTACTGTATGGTGTGTGTGTGTGTGTGTGTGTGTGTGTGTGTTTCAGCATGGATGTTCCACAGGACAAGTAGAGGTCAGAAAACAACTTTGTGGAGTCAGCTCTCACCTTCCACCTTGACGTGGACTCCAGGGAGAGAACTCAGCACATCAGGTTGTCATTGCAAAGTGTTTTTAGTGGATGAGCCCTATTCATCTGTCCAACCACTCAATCCCCCTCCCCCCCCCCCCCCCCCCCCCCCGACACCTCCATCTCAAGACAGGGTTTCTCTGTGTAGCCCTGGCTGTCCTGGAGCTCACTATGTAGACCAGTCTGGCCTTGAACTCACAGACACCCACTTGCCTCTGCCTCCCCAGGGCTGGGATTAAAGGTATGCGCCTGGCTCTCAGTCCATCCACCTTTTGAGACAAGGTTTGACACCGAACCCACACTAGCTGACTGGCCACTTAGAGAGCTCTGGGATCCTCTTGTTTCTTCTCAAACAGGAAGGTTAAACAACAGGTTTCTTGTTTTCCTTCCCCAACCCTGTTTTCTCTATAGGATTTTGTCTGTTGTAGATATCTTGCTTAGAGAATGATGCTTTTTAAATGTCTTGCATTAAAATTGTAATTTTATGTTTTTGAGGAATGACAGCACGGAAGAGAGAGGAACAATTGAAAACAAAAGAAAAGGATTCTTCAGAGAAGAAACAGAAGTGGAAACTAGAACGTGTGGAACAGATTTTCCCAGAATGCAAACAAAAATACTGCTAAAGATGATGAAAACAAACAAACAAACAGAGGAAAATAATGAAGTGAAATGCACGCAGGAGTCAGATGGGAGGCCCAGCCTGTTCTGCCCTGGTGCTGCAGCACTGAGCAGTGTTTTGTACGTTCCAGGTTGGAAGTCTTGCTTGCCTTCAGGTTTTTCAGCCAGCATGCAAAGTAATGGGTTTCGTTATGGCCTTTCACGTATAGACGCCACTCTCCTTTGTTCTTGTCCCCTGTCCTCTCCTCCTCCTCTCCCCGCTTTGTCTGTCTTCTCCCTTTTCCCAAGTGGTTTCTCCTTCTGCTTTCATCTCCTACACACATTTAATACATTTAGATTCCACACGTGAGAAAACGTAAGTGCTCAAGTCTGGCTTATTTTGCTTAGCATGCTCTTCAGTTCCATCCTCCTTTCTGCGTGGCTGAGTAGCATTTCACTGTGCATATATAGCACATTTTAAAACTTGCCTGTTGTTGCTGGACTCCTTGCCCTCTCCATGGTTAGCGTGTGGAGCGTGCAGCAGTCGGGCGGAAGCCCCGCGGCCACTTCATCAGACTTAGCCTAGGTCTTTTTGTTTGCTGTTGCTTGAAATGTCTCCAAAGATCTTCTGTTACTGCTGGTCCACAGCGTGCATTTTATGAGTTGGAGAGATGTTTCAGCCCTTAGGCTCACAACTAAAATGTCAAAATGCATTTTACGTGCTATGTTCATAGCTAGACCCCCCCTGTAACCCTTATTACTGTTTTTATGTTTTGGAAGTGAGGTCTCACCATGTATTCCACAGTGGCCTCAGTCCTTGTGCCTTCTGCTTTCCAGATGCTTGGATTAAAGGCCTGTGCTACTAAGGCCCCTCCCTTTTTTTTTCCCTCTCATTTCCAACTGGGCAGTTCAGTGGCTTTAAATATAATGTAATGTTGTGCAACCACACAATGTTGATTTTTTGTTTGTTTTTATTAGTCTCCTATAGCCTAGGCTGGCCTTGACTACTATGTGGCCAAGGGTGACCTTGAACTTCTGATTCCCCTCCTTCTATCTCCCAGCTTCTGGGATTATGCACTATCATAGTTGGCTTCTTGTTGTATTGTCATAGAATCTTGTTGATCTCAAACTCATAATCCCCCTCCCTTTACCCGCTAATGCTGGTATTCTGTGCACCCATACCACAGTTCTTGCTCTAAGCAACAAGTTTGTGGTAGTTTGCTGCACCTGTTGTCTGTCCAGTATTCAGTGTTCAGCAAGGGATGTGGAAGGAGTTCTTGCGACTCTCAGCCCATGTTGATTTGTTCTACCATATTGTTTGCAGTGGAAGGGAGCCAGGGGTGTTGCAAGTGCTGGGACAGCAGGAGAAGGCCACCCCAGGATGTACCTGAGCATCTGTGCACATCTGTGGAGGAGGCGTAGATGAATCCCATCCTGTAAGAGTTGAAGGTGTGAGAATCCTGAGGTGGAGGCTGCTGGATTCTGGGAGCCAAGAAACTGGCCTCTGAGACACTTAGGTTCTATGTGTGGCTGGATGAGGAGGAGAGGAACACTGAGGAAGATCTCCCCCACACACCCTCAGCTCCTTCTCCTCAGCTGTGGTGGACAAGCAAATGGTCCCACCTAATTCCATGAGCCATGTTGATTCTGTCAGCGAGGGAGTGGGAATCTGGGAGGCCAAGGCCACCTTCTTTCTCCTTGGGCCCTCGGGCTCATTTGATTTTTCATTGTGTTCACCTCCCACCCCTAGGACTTGCTCACTGATACTACTGGAAGATGACGTGGGTTTGTTACTTAGTCTTATCAACATTTTACCTAATGCTGTATCCTGAAAAGACAGGGACCTAGTGTTGGAGTGAGATTGGGGTCAGGACTGAGGCACAAGATTCCAGAATACACTGCTGTGCGGAACCTGGGGCAGTATACAGTTGTCCTCTATCACCCTGTCCTGGTGGCACACTACCCCATAGTGGGATTATGGGCTTCATGGTTTCCCGTGTCCCTTTGCTTCAGAATCTCTAACTGCAGAATCTCTAGCTTCAGGCCTGGGACTCTAGGATGCCTCCAGACCAGTGGTGACTTTACTGTTTTCTTTCCTTCTATCTTCCTTTGGGAAGGTCAAAATCAAGTCCTCCCTGATTGCTCCTCCTGACTAAGAGGTCTTTTCTTGGCTGCATATATCTGGTGTTGAGTGACTGACATCATATTTCAGGTCATCACGGGGTCCTGGTCTCACGTGTTCTTGTCACAGTTATGGGTGGGGCGCATGTCTTGCTTTTGAATAAGATTACCAACTTCTGGGCTCAAATCAAGGATGCCTGGGGCTTGGGACAGTTAGAATCTGCTGCTGTGTGGAGCAGGCTTTCTGTTTACTGGGAGGGCTTCTGTGTGTAAGTGACCCATCAGCAGGTGCTCCTCTGCTCCTAGCATGTTCTCCCTTCATTTATCTGTTCACTTAGCAAACATCTCCTGTTTACTGAACTCCCCGTATGAGCGACAAAGCTTTCAGAGATGACTGGCGGCCTCTCTGTCGTGGTTGTCTTGAGCAGTTAGTTGTTCTGCAGCTTTGCAGCTTTCCCTGCCTCTGTGCACTTCCTTTGAGTTTGGTTACAAACCAAACCCATTAGGCTAACCGAGATGCCTATTGACATATGAAAACAAGACACTGGTGGTCAGGTTCTCCTAGCATCCCTCAGTCCCTACCTGTTTGAGGCCCTCCTGGCTGGCATACCCCACCCCCTACCCTGAATTCTCCAGCCGGAGTACTGGTCTGGGCTCCCCGCCTCCCAGCTCCTCTGGCCCCTGTATAAGTCACCGATTTTGGTTACACCTGTCTCTTGACCCCGGCTGCCCCCCTTGGTCTGCTGCTCCTCTCTTGCTTTCCTTCCCCCTTTCGTCACATGGCCCCGCTCAGTCTGGCCGTGTTCACTCTGGACTCTCCCAGATGTCTCCATCTCTACCTGTTTTCTCCCTTATATCTATAATAAAAACTTCAGCCCCTTCGGAGCAGTCATGTTCTCCTTTTATTTCTTTTTTTCATTCAGTTCACAGCTGTGCCTCCAATCCCAAGCTTCTCCCTAATCCTTTGTCTCTGTTAGGTGTTAGGCAAATTTCCAGACAATTAGACCAGCCCTAGCAGCTGAGGTATTGCTTCTCCTCACCAGAAGGGGGCATGTGAGATCACATGACTCGCTGAAGCCAGGAGATCCTAATTGGAGTCTGGATTTAGGTCCAAGGCTGAAAACCCAGAAGACTAAAGACTCCCCATTTTACAGAGGGGGTAAGTTTAAATAAAACGTTGCTAGTGGTTAAGGTCGGGTCTTGATATATAAGCAGAAATCACAGTGAACAGTGACTGCTTTCCTTGTTAAAGCAGTAGAGGCAGTGACAGTGTAGAGAGAGGAACAATAAAATTCAAAGTCTGCTCTTGCCCAACAACCGCTGACACCGTGAACACGGGACGGTGAACTGACAAAACTGGGTGGCCAACCACTCAGCCCAACTTGTCTCCAACAGTTGTTCCAATAACTAGGCTACAAGCCGAGGGAGAGCCCAAACGTTTCGAAATGGCTCTCGGATCTCTCTGCAGCTCCTGTTCTTTAGTCCAAAGGTAGACAGTATGCAGGCTGATAGGTAGAGATGAGGAGGACGGGTAATACTTGAGTCTAGAAGGGCAGAAAGATGCTCTCTGTTTTCACCTAATTTTTGAGTTAGTTGCTTAGTGTGATAGGTTTCCTCTTTCAAATTTGTCTTAAAAATATATTCAGTGTTTTGTTTTCAAAAGAACAAAACCAAAAAAAAAAAAATTCAGTCTTTCTCTGCCATTGACTATCCCTATTTGTCGTCTCCAAATCTTTTTGGAAAGCTTAAATTCTAGAAAACTGACTTGGGTTTGTAGCTCTTAGGAGGTCGAGACTCATCTGTGGCAATCACGGCTAGGCCTCAACAGTCACATGACCACAGTATGCTTTTGTTGTACGAAAGCCTTTAGAAGAACAGAAAGAAATCTCCTGTAGTCTGTGGTCAGTTCGTTTAGATGGCTTTGTTTCTTTGAACCTGGGGGCAGTGGGGCAGACAGCAGCTGTTGACACTGTCAGCATCGCCTGTGACAGCAGTGAATGTGACTGTCTAAACTGGAGAGGAAGGCCGCCTGTGTGAGGGACGTGTAAATCCACCCACGTGTGAGCATACCTAGTTCCTGTGGGAAGAAAATGTCTTCTTCATTCTCTGTGTGGCAATAATCAGACCCAGCATCTCGTCTGGGATGATGTGTATGATGTGACGTCTTCACGCATCAGTTTCCCACAGAGTACTCCACATGTTTCCATGTCACAGGTAGTATTAGTGTCAGTGGACTGGGGAAAACCCAGTGTAGATCAAGGCACCATACATAGAGTGTGATGCCTTCTGCCGCTCAGCGCTCAAGGTCTCAAAGGCCTGTCCACCCCTGCTGACCGAGCTAGCCTTCTGGCTGTGTTACAGGCTGAAGCCTCTGGGTCTGGTCTCACCTTGCTAAACTCTTGCACAATTTTTAGTCACTCTTTTTCCAGCTCCTGGTCCTGGATCATCTTCTCAAAGGCATGGAACTGTTTCTGTTCTAACCGGTGCAGCCTTTGCTCTCTTTACCAGTGCTTGCAGGATGGCCATGTGCTGCCCACGGGCTGGGAGCATTCTGACTCTCTCACCCTCTCTTTTTAGTTCCTCCTTCTTTCATATGTTTATCCAAACCCACCTCGGGCCCCTCTGCCTAGGAAAACAAGTCCGGTAATTTCTTGACTGTCAGGAACAGTGGCTACTTTTGACCTTGCCATCCAGGAATTGGTGCATAAAGGACTTGATGTACCTGCTGTAGAGGATAAAGGCATGTTCAATGTTGCTTGCTTGAGTGAACGGATGCCATGTCGATGACTTGCTCCTGAGTGGGTGTACTGACAGGGTGGAGTATTGAATTCCACTGCATTCTCAAGCTGGGGAAGGATCTTCACCCTGTCTTTGGGTGGAAGGGTGATATTTCCATGGTTAGACATCAGACCCAAAACCTCTGATTCAGATTTCTGCCTTCAGAATACAGCCACATGGAAGAATCTTTTGTTTTGAGCTCCATCTTGTTTGAAGACGGGTATCTCTGACACACAGAAGAGGTAATAATGTCAGTCACAGCTACAAGGGGTTGAGATGCAGTAATATGGTTTTTCTGGGTTGCTGACGCTAAATACCACATGTGTCCAGTTTGGAGACTAGTCACTTGGGATTATCCGATTTATTCATGGATAATTCCATGGAAGTTCCAAAGTTCTAATGGGTGCTGATAGATTTGGAGGGAGAACAATGTCATAAAGCAGGCAGTAGCTAATAGGAAGGTCAGATACCTAGCCAAAAGATGGGATTGTCTGGAGATTATGGCAGGAGAACTTCAGCAACCCTGACTGGTGGAGTGTAGGCAGGTGGAAGCCCATAGGGCAGGCATGACAATACTTCTTTCCTGTGGCTCCTAGCTTAGGGAGATCATCTCAGTGTTTCTTATAAGTGTTCATTAACAAAGTTACCTATAATTTTCAGGTGTTTTCCTACAGGTTCCCAAATAGGGAAGATCATAAGGAGCAGGATAGCCATGGGAGCCCAGGGCCAAGTGTGGGCTGAGGTGAGGTGAGGTGCTAAGGCAGGTCCCTTCCTGTGATTCTCTAAAGAGAGCAGGGAAGAGGTACTTGAACTGAGTCTTGGAAGGTGATAGGTGTTTCCCAGTGCACAAGGCTGGGGGGCGGGGACATCCCAGACAGGTGAGAGCACAGCATCACTACAAGGCTAGGGGGGTGGGGACATCCCAGGCAGGTGAGAGCGCAGCATCACATATGCTTAGCCATTTAAAGAAACAGGAAGTTTATCCTGCCCCAAAGTTCTTCACTTTCCTCTCTCCTTTGAAGCGGATTCTCTTTATTTTCAGTATCAAAGACTTTTACCCTTTGAAGTCTGAAACTTAGGAAGGATGCTACATGCTTCCTTCCGCTTTCTGATTGAATTTGAGGCCCATTCTACAGAAGGGAATCCATTTAATATTACAAACCTGGTCAGGAACTCAGGCTAAGGAGATCATAGACATGAGTGGGGGAAGTTACTTCTGATGTTTGAATGTGATGTGCCCACCAAATGCTTTCCATGTGTTGTGTCTTGCCCATGGTCCCATGCTGTCATCTGCTCTGCTCTGAGAACCTTCTCCTCGCTCTGAACAGCACTTAATGCAGAGGCTCTCGTCTAACTGCTCAGGACTCAGAAATGAGTTGGGGTGCTCCATCCAAAATGGAACATGTTTGTTACTCCTCACCAGGCTCATGGAAGCGGGGGCAGAGGGAGGGTTCGAGTGATGTGGGGCACTGCTGTCTTCCAGCAGTTCTGATTACCTACACAAAACCAGAGCAAGATTTGGCTCACCAACATTCTATCACAGAGCAGGGAGCGCTCCTGAGGCCCTGCCACTCCCTGAGGACTTGTAGGCAGTTAAAGGTTGCTAGGAGAGAGGGTCTCTAAGGCACAGTCTTTCCCTGAGGACCTGTGGGCAGAGTTAGAAGTACTTTGTTTAGTGTTGTACCTACCAGTGAGTTGTCCTGCTCCTTCAATTGACTCACCAAGGGAAAAAGTGGGAGCGGATCAGCAGTGGGAGGGGCCAAGAGGGGGCCATGGGGATGAATGGGGTCAAAGTGAATATGCATGAATGAAATAGCAAAGTGAAACCCACTGCTTTGCTATTAGCATATTAATAATACATTAATAAAATGAAACTAAACAACCAAGCAAACAGCTTGGCATATTACAAGAGTACCTGTAGGGCTTAGTACTCTCAACATTGGTGGAATCTGTTAAAATAGGATATGTTACTAGGGATGTAGCTCAGTGACAGAATGTTTATCTAACATGTACAAACCTCTGAGGACAGCCTCAGAACTGTAAATAATTGCTTTAAGTGGCAGATCTGGTAATATGTTTCATCTAGACTGTGAAATGTACAGCAAAGTCCTTGGAAGAACATGAACATTGTCTGCTACACCATCTGGATATGTTACTTTTTTGATGTCTCCCTTTATTTGCACTTACATATGTATACATGTATGCATTCACACAGGGATAAATAAATGTATGTGTTATATATATGTATTTATATGTACTATATATGTATATATATATATACTGGCTATGACTATGTACACATATATCCACATGTGGTTAAGTTGTATAAAATTATATACATGTATTATAATTTTCTCTTAATTTTCAAATGTATGGTTTTTTTTTTAGTTTTTCAAGACAGGATTTTTCTGTGTAGCCCTAGCTGTCCTGGAACTCACTCTGTAGACCAGGCTGGCCTCAAACTCAGAAATCCACCTGCCTCTGCCTCCCAAGTGCTGGGATTAAAGGTGTGCGCCACCACCGCCTGGCTGTATGTTTTATTTTTACTTAAAAAAATTTGACTGTTTTGCTTTCAAGAGTGTGTTTCTGTATCACATGTGTGCAGTGTCTGCAAGAGCCAGAAGAGGGCGATGGAGACCCTTGAGCCAAAGTTATGAATGGTTGCGAGCCACCTTGTGAGCACCGAGAATTGACTTCAGTCCGCTACGAGAGCAGATAGTGCTGTTAAACATCATGTCATCATCTCTGTAGCCTTGTATGCGTTCTTTATTAACACACAATTAGGAGGTTAATTTAAAATAAGCAAGTTAATTGACCAACTCAGTATTTTCCAAAATAAAAAAAAACAAAAACAAAAACAAGAATTATATCACAAGTCTGAAACCCAAAGGAAAAATGATAGCATAGCCACCTCTGGTAGATACCACTCTAGACTTGGAACAAGTGCTGAGCCTGGGCTCAGGGGCAGGTGGCTCTCTTTGAATAAAGGTTCTGTTGAGCCCCAAACACTGAACAGAGTCTTGCAGCAGCAGTAGACCCAGGAGCAGGCTTGCTTTCTGCTTTCTGGAAACGCTGTTGCCTGGCTTCATGTGGCCGCTCCCTAGTCTTTAGTGTTTTGTGTATGGTAACTTAAATAAGATGTCCTCTGTAGTGTTGGCATTTGAATGCTTGGTCTCTAGCTGGTAGCACTACCTGGATAGGTTTAGGAGGTATGGCCTTATTGGGGGAAGTGTGTCACTGGGGGAAGGCTTTTAAGAGCTGAAGGCAGGATGCTCCATCCAAGTGTACTTTGTGCTTGTGATTCAAGATGTGAGCCTTCAGCTCCCTGCTCTTGCCACCACACCCTGGCTCAGCCATCATGGGCAGTTCCTTGGGAACTGTCAGACCCTTCCTTCAGAGAGTCGCCATGCCTAGGGTGCTTATCATAGTAGGAGGTAACCAGGACACAACAGTAATGAGCTTGTAAATTTTATTTCCATTTTGGTGATGGTATTCTCTTTATTTTTGTGATGCTGCTTTATTGGAAGCTTGGAGGGGTATTTAAAAAATTCAGATAGAATTGTAAATGTGATTCCTGGGGTCTTAATTATGGAGCTCTGTTAGCATCCCTTCTAGGCTCTGCCCAACAGTTACCTGGCAACAGCCAGGTAGGCCTGGCTTCCTGTAAAAGGGACTATTTGGGCCCACTTCTCCCTCTTACTCTCTTACTCTTTTACTTTCTTGCTTTCTCTGTCTCTCTGTCTCTCCTCTCCCCTTTCCCCTTTCCCCCTCTCTTCACGTGTTCATGGCCAGGCTCTTCCTTTTTCTCTCTCTCTGTCTGCCTCTATTCCCTTCTCAACTCCCCCTTTTCTGTCTCTAAATACATTCTGTTCTATACTATACCCATTGCATGGCTGGTACCTCAAGGGAAAGGATGCCTCAGCTTGGGCCCGCTGAGGTACCCTTCTCACCTCACCATACCTGCTCTATCAAACATATTCTGGCTCTCTTTTTATAAAACACAACAACTGTGGTTTTATATTAAAAGCTTTTAAACTCGTTATTTTATGTGTATGAGTGTTTTGCATGTATGTAAGTCTTCCAATTTGTGTACAGTAGCTGAAGAGGTCAGAAAAGGTATTGACTGTCCTTGGGACTAGTTATAGGGGGTTGTGGACTGCCACATAGGTGCTGGGAATTGAACTCAGCTCCTCTGGCAGATGTTACCAAAAGTTTCTTGAGTTTCTGCTATCGTCGTTCCTCAGAGACAGTTCAGTACTAACTGGTCTGTTGCCCCCAGTTGTTGCTCAGGTTTTAGGGTCATTTTGTGGTTACCAGTCACAGACTAGGTAAAATCAGGGTCCCCCTTTGGAGTTCTTAGTCTCATTAATAGAATTTAGGAGTGGACTCAAATGGAGACTTGAGGACAATTTTATTATAGTTTCAAAGAAACCCATCCCATGGCAGCGCGGCAGGCAAGCCCTAGCCTCAGCTGCTGCTGTGGGGAGGAGAGGAGAGAGTGGAGGAGAGGAGAGTGGAGGAGAGGAGAGTGGAGGAGAGGAGAGTGGAGGAGAGGAGAGTGGAGGAGAGAAGAGTGGAGGAGAGGAGAGTGGAGAAGAGCAGAAAACCCGGGCTGTGGAAGCCAGCATGGAGGGCAGGCCTGGCAGAGAAGCTGTCACATGGTGGGAGGAGGACTTGAGGGACGGAATGAGAAGCCCACAGTGTTCTTGTAGGGAAAGCCCAGAGAGTTTAAAATGCTTAGAAAAGAGAAGAAAAGGTAAAGCTATGCTTTCTGAAAAATTCAGAAAAGAGGTCAGACTTAGGCGTCTAATGGCAGCAGCTTGTTCGTAAGCTTCTGATGCCTTTCCTTTTTATGTTTATTTTTTAACACATTAATTTGTGTTTGTGTGAGTATATATGCATGGGCTCACATGCCAAAGCACACGTGGAGGCCAGAGAATAATCCACAGGGGACAGTTCTCTTCTTCTATCACGTGGGTTCTGGGGATTGAACTCACGTCGACAGGCTTGGCAGCAAGTTCCTTTACCTGCTGAGCCAACTTGTTTTGAGGCAGGGTCCTATGTAGCCCAGGATGGACCTTACCTTGTTAAGTAGCCAAGGATGTCTACATTTCTGATTCTCTTGCCTCCAACTTCCAAGTGCTGGAGTAGAAGATGAACTAACACACCTAGGTTATGTGGTGCTGGAGACCAGATGCAGGGCCCTGTGCATACTGTGCTGGCATTCCACCAACCAACCACACCTTACTGAATGCAGGGCCCTGTGCATACTGTACTGGCATTCTACCAACCAACGACACCTCACTGAGTGCAGGGCTCTGTGCATACTGTGCTGGCATTCCACCAACCAAGCACACCTCACTGAGTGCAGGGCCCTGTGCATACT
>NW_022196903.1:121419201-121422694 GCF_008632895.1 Mastomys coucha
AACCACACCTCACTGAGTGCAGGGCCCTGTGCATACTGTGCTGGCATTCCACCAACCAAGCACACCTCCAGCCTCCTCTATTCTTTAAAACCATAATGTACCATCAGTATTCTTTCATGTTATTAAATATTATTTTACAAATTGTTCTTATCGGCTATACAGTGTCTTCTATATCTAAACTATAATTAAGCATTTATGTATTGTTAAAGGTATTTTGAACTTTTTATATACAAATTTTACAATAAGCACTGGTACATGTAAATGCTATGTATACTTCTGGTTAAAATAAATATTTCATAAGTAAAATATATTTTTTGAGACATGGTTTCTCTGTAGCCCTAGCTGTCCTGGAACTCACTCTGTAGACCAGGCTGGCCTTGAACTCAGTTAAAATATTTTTAAAAGTTTTTTCCAAGTATTTAATTTTTTTTACTATTTTAAAATTTCAGTATGTTTTTTCCCTCTCATTTATTTATATTTTTTAAGATTATTTTTTAATTTTTTTAGATTTATTTTATGTCTATGAGTACACTGTAGCTGTATAGATGGTTGTGGGCCTTCATGTGGTTGTTGGGAGTTGATTTTAGGACCTCTGCTTTGATTTTAGGACCTCTGCTCCCTCTGGTCAACCCCGGTCTCTCCGGTTGGCCTTGCTCACTCAGTCCCTACTCCCTCCAAAGATTTATTATTATAAGTACATTGTAGCTGTCTTCAAACACACCAGAAGAGGGTGTCAGATCTCATTATGGGTGGTTGTGAGCCACCACGTGGTTGCTGGGAATTGAACTCAGGACCTTCGGAAGAACAGTCAGTGCTCTTACCCACGGAGCCATCTCTCCAGCCCCGAGGCAAGTTCTTTTACTGCTGAGCCGTCTTTCATACTCTGTCTGCAATGACTAGAGCTGGGTGGTGAGGGAGATATAAAGTTAGTTCTGGTTCTACCTCCCAGTCCCATGCTCCCAGAGACAAGACTCTGACTCAAAATATATTTACAAATACCTTGGCCATATGGCTAGGCTCTTCTTTGACTAGATCATAGCTAAAGTAACTCGTTCATTTGAACCTACATTCTGCCCCATGGCTGATTCCCCGTGCTCAGGTGCTATGTGTCAGTCTCCTCCCATCTTCCCAGGTGAATCTCTGTGGGGCGGTGGGCTGTGATAGGCAGCCTGGTTTCTGGTTGAGCTAGGTTGGAAACTCCGGTGACACTGCAGGGTACAATGCTGCAAGGAGCGGTAGGCGTTTTGCCACACTCCTGGACGCCAGACTCCTTCCATGAGGCTGCAGCTGTCCATATTCTGTGGATCTCAGCCACGTAAGGGCAACGCCCCAAGCTCCTCCATAGGTCATAGATCGATCGCCTCAAGACAGATCTCCATTTTAGTGAGATACCTAAAGGCCTAGAGGCTTAGCCAATAAACTCCCCTTCCCAGACACTCCTCCCTGCAAAAGGTATTTAATTTAACCTCCGGCCCACTCTGGGAAAGTGGGGCACCCCAGACTGTGCTCTCCCACCCCCAGAGCTGTGTCCAGCGGCTTCACATAGCATGACACCTGCCCTGGACCATAATTAACCGTACAAATCTTCCCACTTCTGGCTCTCTCCCAGAATTCTTTCTGCCTCCTAGATGTCACACCTCCCACTTCCCTTAAGCCATTGGCCACAGGCTTTTTAATTGGCAGGTGATGCATCCATACAAAACACAAGATAGTCTCTCTCTACATAGAGATTTGAGTATCACCTGGTGTAGGGGCTCTTCCTGGTTGTCAACTTGACTATATCTGGAATGAACTACAATCCAGAACTGGAAGGCTCACCAATGATCTTAATCTAGAGGCTGAGAGATACAAGTTTCCGACCTGGATCTTGGCATGGAGATCTTGAGACATAATGGCTATGAATCCCAGAAGATTAAGACAGGAGATCTCTGAGTTCAAAGTCATCTGGGATTAAAGGCATGGCGGCACACACCTTTAATCTAGGCCACACCTTCTGCTGGAGGCCTACATAAGGACATTTAGGAAGATAGACTCTCTCTCTTCACCTGCTTGCCTTGTGGGACTGAGCAACTGCTAGATCCTTGGACCTTTTTTTTTTTTTTTTTTGGTTTTTTCGATACCAGGGTATCCTGGAACTCACTCAGTAGACCAGGCTGGCCTTGAACTCAGAAATCCACCTGCCTCTGTCTCCGAGGTGCTGGGATTAAAGGCGTGCACCACCACCGCCTGGCAATCCTTGGACTTCCATTCACAGCTGCTGCTGACCATTGTTGGGAGTTGAACTACAGACTGTAAGTCATCAACAAATCCCCTTACTATATAGAGACTACCATAAGTTCTGTGATTCTAGAGAACCCTGACTAATACACCTGGAGATATGGATGCAGTCTGAGTAGAGGAGGGAAGGTGAATGCAAGATGTATGAAATTGAAGTACTGTCGATGAACAAAGATGTTAAGGTAGAAGTAAGCTTGACATCTCGTGCCCCGACATACAGACAGACAGACAGACAGACAGATAGACAGACATTTTACCCTAAAACTTGTGGACATTGATTCTGAACCCTTGTTTTTTCTGCCTTTAATGCTCATCCTTAAAAAGGTGTGTGTGATATGTGCATGAATGTGGGGGCATGCGTGCCATGGCACCAATGTGGAGTCCAGAAGACAACTTTTGGGGGATGTTTTCAGATCACCAGGTTCATACCATCGGGTCAATAGCCCACTTCAGCTCATCTTAGTAGTGGTTGAGTAGCAAGTGCTAAGATTTAACAGGTGCTCAGAGACCTCATAGGAAACCAGTTACATGCCAGGATTAGCATGGCTCACATCCTGTGCATAAATTAACTTTATGAAAGTTGTGGGTGGGATTCAGAAATCCACAGGACTGCAATATGCTGGAGCTAGTCAGATCAGAGTTTGTCACTTATAAGCATGAGGGCTATGGGTGGGTCTGGAGCAGACTTGGCACCTGGAAGGACCATTGTGTATGGGAGCAGAGCAGAATGACAGTGGCTTTGGGGCTGTTTGTCCCATCAAGGGTCAGCTGACAGTGGGGACCAGGAGAATAGTGTGTGTGCATTGAACGCAGTATTTTCCTTTTCTGCAGTGAACTATTAGAACTCCTCGTGGGAAAGCCAGAGGACCGGGAATCCTTTTGATGAATTCACACTCCCTGGCTTCCCAAGGCATCGGTAGAGTGAAGAGGGTACAGGAAAGATCTGGGGAGACTCAGCATATTGCATATTTCACTCATGTGTGCATAGCGAGTGGATTTCTTGACTCCTATTCCCCCTTCCTCATTTTCTGATTTGTTTCTGTCCTTGCTGATAAAGTATAGTCACATCTCTCTCAGTGAAGGCTTCCTTTCCTTTCCTTTCCTTTCCTTTCCTTTCCTTTCCTTTCCTTTCCTTTCCTCTTTCCTTCCCCTTCCTTCCTTCTTCCTTCCTTTCTTCCTTCCTTCCTTCCTCTTTCTTTCTTTCTTTCTTTCTTTC
>NW_022196903.1:121422704-121440873 GCF_008632895.1 Mastomys coucha
ATAGATCGGGCTGGCCTCAAACTCAGAGATCCAACCCATGAGAGTAGGGAGGAATGCTGGGAAATGAGACTGCACTTCTAATTGACGTTCTAGTGGGCTGTCGATGGATACTGGGAGAACGGGAGTCGTTTTCCCCAGGTATGCATGCTGATGGGTTGCTCATGCTGTGGTGGATGGCTCCACACAGTGGTGCATGCAGATAGCACTCTCTAGGCTCAGCGAGTTATTAAAAATGAAAAGCAGATGTGAAATGTGAGAGGATGATCTTTAAGAAACAAGTCAGGCATGGTGTGAGCGCTTTTAATTCCTGCACTAGGGAGGCAGAGGCAGGCAGGTCTCTGAGGCCAGTGTCTACATACTGAGTTCCAAGCCTGTGAGGGTGGCATAATGAGAACCCTTCTCAAGACAAAATAAAACACAAATGCTGATAAGGATGTGGGGAAAAGGGGATCCTTAGGTACCGTTGAAGTAAGAGCCATGAGCTTTAAGTGGCAGCAGCAGCTACAGCCGCAGCCACAGCCACAGCCACAGCCACAGCTACAGCCGCAGCCGCAGCCACAGCCGCAGCTACAGCCACAGCCGCAGCTACAGCCGCAGCCACAGCTACAGCCACAGCCACAGCCACAGCCGCAGCGGCAGCCGCAGCCACAGCTACAGCCACAGCCGCAGCCACAGCCGCAGCCACAGCTACAGCCACAGCCACAGCCACAGCCACAGCAATCCACGATCTGACCCAGCTGGACCACTCCTGGGTATTTACCTGGACTCTAAGTCAAGATAGAACCAATACTTGCACATAGGTGATTACTGTAGCACCTTTCACAAACAGAAAGTCACAAAAAGTTACAGAAACAACCTAGATAGCTACCATTAGAGGATGGTTAAAGAAAATGTGGCAGATCTACATAATGGAATATTATTCAGCCAAGAAGAATATGGTGTTTGCTGGTAAGTGGATGTAAATAGAAATAAAATGTACTAAGTATATAAGGTTGGACTCAAAGACAAACAGCTCATGTTTTCTCTCAGTGGAGCCTGGGTTTTATTAAGGTACGAAAATATAAGTGCATATATGACATAGAAGAACAGTTGAGCCGGGCGGTGGTGGCGCATGCCTTTAATCCCAGAACTTGGGAGGCAGAGGCAGATTTCTGAGTTCGAGGCCAGCCTGGTCTACAGAGTGAGTTCTAGGATAGCCAGGGCTACTCAGAGAAATCCTGTCTCGAAAATCAAAAAAACGAAACAAAACAAAACAAAAAAACCCAAACCAAACCAAAAACCAAAAAAACCCCAGTTGAACCAAGGTAACCAATGAGAGAGGAGAGGTCAGATGAAATCATGTACTTTCTATACTTGCAGGAAAATGTCCTGTAACCTAATACTGTGGATAATAAATATATGGCAACAACAGCAGCAAATGTTTTAAAAACGTTAAAAAGGGAAGATAATGGACTGGGGAGATGGCTCAGCAGTGAAGAGCACCTGGGTTTGGTTCCCAGCACCCAGTGGTGGCTCACAACTGTTAACTCCACTTCTAAGGGGAAATCCCACGGCTTCAGCTCTGTGGGGAGGGCGCAAGCACCGTGCACATGCGCCGTGCACATGTGCACAAGCAGTCAAAACAGTCTTGCACATAACTCTTAACGAAAAGTAAATCTTAGGAAAAATGGAGACAGTTCCGAAAAGGAACTGAGTGTCTGTGAACTGCAGTTGCTTGCGGACTTCTCTGGATAGTCAAGCCTTCTCAAGCCGGTTCTACCCATAGTCACATGCACCTCTCGTCGAACTTGGGAGTCAGTTCACCTTAGGGATTTTTACATTCTTGTCCTTTACCTCCCCTTGGGATTGTGAACAATCAGCACATTTGTCAATCGAATGTTTCAACCCAAGGCCAGCTTGCTTCCGTCCCAGTTGTTGGAGTTTGGGCTTACCTGTCTGACAGGATAAGTTCTGGACCATCCAGGAAGGGTTCTCTGTGGCAGAAAGGAGCAGTAGGTGCAATCACGGAATTCAGTCACAATTTTTTGACCTCCCTCCCCCCCCTTGCGGGATAGACACTCCTAGGCTTGACGTACGCCCTTCCTGTCACTCAAGAGAGTGACCTCATTAACAGTTTTAGGGTCACCTGGTTTACCCCACTTAACTTGAAGGAATACTGAATGACTCAAGTGTTTTGATCCAGCAAGAATGTCTTCCGGGCAGCTGTGACTCCAAGTGAGGCCTTGAGCATTATGGGCGCTGATTGGGGAGGCAGTTAGGTTGTTGCTCAAATCTCTGAAAGAGTGAGCACTAACCCTGAACCCTGAACTGAATTCCACAAACCTTTCTAGGAACTCCACTCCCAGCTCCTTTGCTGCGAGTACATGTAGGCAGAAGGGGCTTCTCTTCCTGTCCACCTACAAGCTGCTGAATCCCTCTGTGCGTAAACTCTTCTAGCCAAGGAGAGTTTTTCTCATCACTTCTCTTTGAAGCCCAGCCAGGTGCTCCGAGGAATGGTTTGCATTCCTTTTTTTTTTTTTTTTTTTTTTTTTTTTTTTTTTTTTTTTTTTTTGATTTTTCGAGACAGGGTTTCTCTGAGTAGCCCTGGCTGTCCTGAAGCTCACTCTGTAGACCAGGCTGGCCTTGAACTCAGAAATCTGCCTGCCTTTGCCTCCCAAGTGCTGGGATTAAAGGCGTGTGCCACCACCGCCCAGCGGCATAACTCTTATTAGAAGCATCTCTGATAACTGCTTTGGGGGTGGCCTCCAGCTTCAGATTTGGTGGGGAGAAACCAAGGAGTAAAATTTCACTAGTGTTTCTGTGGGTCAGGAATCTGGACTCTGTGGTGGCTTTGGGGTGTGTCAGCATGGTGTGGCTGAACCCTTTTGCTCAGAATTCCCTCCCAACCCATTTTCAGGCAGAGTGGTGTCTACAGAACACGCTGTAGGAGAGAGCTGGAGCGGGGCGGCCAGCAGCTCCGGTTTCAAGAATCCACTTCCAACTTCCTGTGGCTGTTTTCTCATCTGCAGTATTCCCTACCATCTGGGGCTGGAGAGATGTTTCTGTGGCTAAGAGCACTCACTGCTCTCGTAGTGGACCATGTTCCATGCCTAGCACCCACATTTTGCACCTCATAATTACCTGTAATTTGAGCTCCATGGGATTTGTCATCCTCTCTGACCCCCAAGGACACCTGCATGGATGTGGCACACATACACATAAAATAAGAACAACAAAATCTTTGACAACCATATATCTGTCTAGAATAGAGAGTGTTTGCTGGGCTCCTCTAGGTGGCCAGGTAATAAAGTTGGACCAAGCAGGTCTATGACAAGATAAAGTCTGTGCAGAAAAAAACAATTATTTTTCTCTCTTTTTTTCATAAGAAATAAATTTATTTTTGTTTAAAAAAAGAAAAAGACCAGGCATGGTAACAAACATTTATAATCACAGCACTTCAGAGGCCAAGAAGATGGGCCCCTGGGGCTCACTAGTCAGTCTAGCCTATTTGCTGAGCACCACGCTAGTGGGAAACTGTCTCAAAACACAAGGTGGATGATTCTTAAGGAATGGCACTGAGGTCGTTCTCGGGCCTTCCCACGAAAATGCACATACTTGCTTATGCACCCATGTATATATATATACATGCACATAAAAATAAGTAAAAATTTTAAGAAGAAAACTAAAAGCAGCTCATCCAAAGCCACCATCTTCTCCAAGTGAAGACTTGGAGCAGACACATGAATTCATGTCCAGTAATAAGTAGATGAATAAACTATCTGGGGTCTGTCCACCCTTGAGCAAGTCCAAAGCCTGGGGCTATTCCCAAGCTGTTTCTGCGCTTCATAGTTGGAAGTTGTGCCCAGGATACAGGCTGAGCCCGAGGAGGTGGGTAGGTCAGGCCCAGGCATAACTATAGGCAGAAAGCTCCGAGCATCGCCGACTATGTTCCCATCCAAGAAGCGTGTGCAGAGGTAATTCTGGACATGTGGCAGGAACCAGCTTCTTTGGCTACCATCCTTGACCTGTTTGCTCAGGATTCAGGATGGCTTCACTGGTTCCTAGCCATCACCACCTAAGCCCATGAACCTACAGGAAGCTCAGCAGAGGTGACTTGAGTCACCAGAGAGGGAGAAGACACTAGGAGCCCTCAGAGGCTTTCTTCTATCACCCAGCCCTCTAACAGTAAGTAGTCTTTGTAGGGTAGAGTGGCTCCGGTGGACATTCTCCAGGAAAGCGGCTTTCACAGGGTGCAGGTCAGCTCCAGACACTTCGATATATTCAGCGCCATCCCTGGCTGCACTTGGCAGGTGTGGATCTCCTTACAGGCAGGTACAGGCAGGGTAACTGCTTGGGTTCCTGGGGGACCACATCAGTGATGTGTGTCGTCTGCATTTCACCTTCCAGCAAGTGACAGGAGATCCACTCCTTCCTCTAGGGCCACAGTTCAAGGTGGGTGGTGTTTAGCTGAAGAGGCCTCCAGTAGAGAGTCTGGGCCCTATTGAGTGCTTCCACCTCAATCTACAAGCACTGCTATAACAGGTTTGAGGCTGGGAAAACTGTACAGAATGTCAACAATTATTTTTCAAGACAGGATTTCTCTGTGTATCCCTAGCTGTCCTGGAATTCGCTTCATAGACTAGGCGGCCTTGAACTTACAGAGATCAAGCAGGGATTACAAGTGTTGCCACCATGCCTGGCTATGCAGGAAAGTATTGTTAAAGGGCATGGGGGCTTCCATCCTTGTCCAAGATATCTTGGTAACTGGGATGCAAACTGATGGCTGCGGGGGGCGGGGGGAACAGGTATCTTAGGCTGCTGAACAGAGGTGCTGAATCAAAGACGACAGAAATAAAAGATAGAGGGAACTTAAGCTAGCAGAGCTGCCCACCAGTTTGCCAGGCTCCGGCCTCCAGCCCTCACTTGGAGGGAGAGAGTGTAGGGAGTGTGGGGGCGGGGGCCGGGCCGGGGCGGAGTTACGTGGATTTCCTGTCACAAGCGCAGTCAGGCCTGGGGATTTACTCCATCTTTCAGGATTGCTGTGAAAAGTAGAGAAAAGTGATATGAAGCGCTGAGCAGATCAGTGCGAAAAGACAATGACCATTCTTCCAAGTATTTAAGGCATTGGAGCTTGGCCAAGAGAGCCCTACTCCCCAGCGTGCGCGCGCGCGCGCACGCGCACACACATAATTATTTACTTTGGCTTTGAGACAGAGATGGTTTGCTTCTTGCCTCAGCTTCAGCCAGTTCCGAGATTACAGGTGTGTACCTCCACACCTGGCTCCTGCTCGATTGTTTTGAGAGTGGAATCTTACTGTTTATTTTTAAAGCTGGTGTTTGAGTATGTTTCTCCAGGGTGGTCTTGAACTCCAGAGCATCCCGAATTCCCTTGGCTTCAGTGTCTGCGGTAAGTAGTTGGGTTGACCGGAGTGTGCCCCTTGCCTGGCTCGGTTTTGAGCACCTTGAGAAATGAGGGAGATGGGGGAGACTGGTTTCTTTTCTTTTTTTTTTTTTTAAGATTTGTTTTTTTTTTTTTTATTATATGTAAGTACACTGTAGCTGCCTTCAGATGCACCAGAAGAGGGCATCAGATCTCATTACAGATGGTTGTGAGCCATCATGTGGTTGTTGGAATTTGAACTCAGGACCTTTGGAAGAGCAGTCAGTGCTCTTCCCTGCTGAGCCATCTCTCCAGACCCCGGGAGACTGTTTTCTACTTGGTTAGAACTGACTTCATTATTTCACTGAAGTTGGCAGTGATCCACGCCTATTCCCCCCCCCTCCCCCGCCAGGACAAGGTCTTACTATGTATTCCTGGCTGGCCTAGAACTCATGGAGATGTGTCTGCCTCTGCCTTCCAAGTTCTAGAATTAAAGGTGTATGCTACTCTGCCAAGATTCAAAATTATGTACATTTTCAGATTACCTCATCCCGAGTCTTAGGTTCTGCATAGCTAAAAATGAGAATATTTACTTAGTTGTAGGGTTTACAAGATTAATTGAAATGGACTGTGTATTGGGAATATATGTGGTTAATACAGGATTGAGACTGTTACTGGTGTGATAGTTATGTTGTCAACCAGCTTGACAAAGCTTCAGTGCCTAGATAGTTGGTCCGATTTTTCTTCCTTGTTTCTGGGAAGGTGTTTTTGGATGAGTATAACATTAAAGTTGGCCGATTTAAAGTTGCCGAAGTAAAGCAAATGAAGGGAGACACTGAATAGGACAAAGTCTGACAGAGAAGTAAAAGTCAACAGCATTCATGAACTACAAATTAGCTCCTCTGTGTTCTCCAGTCAGATAGCCTGACCTGAAGAAATTAGACTACATAATCATGGATGCATGCATCCATGCATGCACGCACGCACGCACACACGCACACACGCACATGTTCACATACCACATGCATACACATGCATGCACCCAACTGCTTCCGTTTCCCTGGAGAAGCCAGACGAATGCTTGTGGTATGATAACTTGAATGTTTATGATCTCAGAAATTCCTGGTGGAATTCCTAAGATCCAAGGTAAAGGGATGAAGAGCTGAGAGCTTTAGGTGTGGTGATTGCTCTGTGAAGGCACAACACTCAGGAATGGACATCAAATCTGATTCGAGTTTGGACTTGAGACCTGTGAAACTTAATACCAAGGACCATCTTCAACTTGGAGAGGAGTTCTGAGAAAAGGGGTGTGTGTCTGGGAGTGTCCAAAAGAAACGATTCAGAGTCAAATCGTGGGTCCAGGCTGGTGGCCTGTGTCTCTCTGTTCTGCACTCTCTGTCTCTGTCTCTGTCTCTGTCTCTGTCTCTGTCTCTCTCTCTCTCTCTGTCTGTCTCTCTCTCTGTCTCTCTCTCTGTCTCTCTCTCTGTCTCTCTCTCTCTCTGTGTGTCTGATCTGCTCTCTCTCGAGATCTCTAGACAGCTCTTTTACTATGTTCTGCTTGAGACAGTTCTCCAAGTAGTTCTCTCTATATATTCGAAAAAATTCTCTGGATAGCTTATCTTCTGCAGATCATAAGCCCAGTTTTTTATTTTTCACATCAATCCAGTCATTTACTTCAGTTTTTCTTTAGATTACCCTATGAATCAGCATCCCATGACCCCAGTCCCTTAATTCCTGGGAAACCACAAGCACACATTTTCTTTTAATATTGCAAAAGAATTCAGAGATCTCCCTGCCTCTGTTAAACACAGATAATAAACTAGCTAGGTGAGACCCTGTCCTGAAATTACCATTTCTACCACACCTGAGCCTAACCTTTCAGGTCCCAGGCTAACCTTGAACTCCGGAATCTGCCTGCCTTTTTATCTGCTTGCTTTTGTATCTTTCTGATAAACTGGCTCATTAATGCAGCTGCCTTTGTTCTTTTAGATTCATGAAGCCCCTCATAATTCATATGCATTCTTATTTTTTGCATATCTGAGAAATTATATATTTTTAAACTCATGTTTTTAGAGTTTTTTCCCACAGCCGTAAGGGCTGTCTTGAAGGTCCCAGTGTTTACCATTTCACTGAGACATTAGCCATATCTTTACTTCCTGGACTTATGTCTCTGGTTATCATGCAGTCATTAACATCAACAGGGAAGACATTCCTTAAAGTAGGAACATAAGTTGGCTTTGCCTAGGAAGGAGCCTTATGCACACAGCAACCATCAACACTTGTGGAGGCCCATGTCTGCTGGCCCTGTCCAGGGGCAGGAACCATGTCATTCTGTCCCCACCAAGGCCATGCCCCATTGTTTATAAACCATCTAGTGTGTGATAATTTTGTTTTTTAAGACAGGGTTTCTCTGCATAGCCCTACCTGCTCTGGGCCTCGCTCTGTAGATGAGGCTGGATTTGAACTCAGATCTGCTTTTTTCTGCCTCCTGAGTACTGGGACTAAAGGTGTACAGCACCACCACTCCACAGGATCTAGAATTACTAAGGAAGTCTGTCAAGGGGCTATTTAGGTTTAGTTCAAGTGGAAAGACCCATCCTATGTGTGTTATCATTCTGTGGGTGTGAAGTCTTAGGATGAACAGCTAAGAGGAAGCAATGAGCACTACCATTCATAGATGCTTCCTGCTTCGCTTACAGTGGCCAGCTATTTCAAGCTCCCCACACCATGGGCTCCCCTCTAAGATGGATTGCACCCTCAAACTGTGAGCTGATAGAAACCCTCTCTTCCTTAAGTTGGCTTTTCTGGGAATCTTAGAACAGTATAGAAACAAGGCCTGCAGAAGACTGGTCCTCAGACATATTTTGTTCCAGTCCATGCTGCATGGTGGAAGAAGCGAGGTTAAGTTTTATGTACTTTATTATTTATTTAGATAGTTTAATACACATACAATGAATTTTACTTTCATATCTTTAAATAATGATTTTATATTTACATGCCTATCACTCTTGGATTTTTATCCACTTACACAAGGAACTCATTTAGTAAAAATTTTTTTTTATTTATACAATGAACTTCACTCTCCACTTCCCTTTCTAACTCCCTTTGTGGAGGTCTGACTAGGTGTGGCTCCCGTAAACTCGTGTACTTGAACACTAATGCCTTACTTCTGTTGCTATATGCTTCATCATCTATGCTATAAAGTAGGAAAAGTTTATTTTACTCAATCTGTCTTAATTACTGAGTTTTATTCCTCCAGGATATAACCTGTATGGCCCCCTCTCTTTAAGTACATTTTTAGAGAACTCTAAGCCTATAATAAGAAGAGACCTTGAATCTGTAACCTATTCTCCTGACCAGTCAGAATTTATCAATTGTCTCTGTTTGTTCTTCATCAAATATACAGTTTGAGTTAGCTCAGGGGCAGACACCCCAAGCAGATTCCTGGAGTAATGGCCTCATGTAGCTATGTGCTTATCTGTGCTTAATGATCTCCAGGGCATAAGGAAGACTTCCAAATGGTGGCCAGATGAAGTTAATTTTAAGATTTTCCTAAAAAGACTGAGAAATAATTTTCTCCGGGAAAGGTATACAATGAATTGTAATGCAGAAAGTTCCCAATAATGCAACACTCAGAGACCAAAACCCAAAAACTAGAGATAGTCAGACAGCAAGCGACTGCAACAATCGCTCAGCTTTGCTGGATTGTGTCTAAGCAGCTGAGCCGCCTTTGTGACTCTCACTGTTCCTAGTGGGCATGGCTGTGCCACTGGCTGTCTGCAGAAGACAAGTCCCCTCCTGGCTGCCTTCCGATCAGGATGCAGAACTCTCTGCTCCTCCAGCACGTATGCCTCACGGTCACTGCCATGCTTCCTACCACAATGATAATGGACCCAAACCTCTGAAACTGTAAGCCAGCCACCTTTGTTTGTAGGAGTTGCTGTGGTCATGGTGTCTCTTCACCACAATAAAACCCTGTCTAAGACACCTTCCTCTCTCATTGGAACCTCTCTGCTCAGCAAGTCTAGCTCCTTCCTATTTTGATGCCTTTGTGTGGGTGGCCCAATGGATTTAGAGCAGTGTTGGGGAGGTTATTTACTGGCTTAAGGGCAGCTTACCAGTGGCTACACCAGGGAAGAAAGTGACGGCCCCCCCTCAGCAAGCGATAACTGTCCCGCATGGCCCCTCCCCCACCCATCAGGAGATGTCCATGGCCCCAGACTTGTGCACACTGCAGTGACTACAGCTGCAGTGGCAGCATCACGCCTGGAAGTTGTCTTTCTGCAGCACATTTCCAGGGCTCTCACTTTTTTGGGGGGTGGGGTAGGGGGAGGTAGTCCATCCATGAAGCTCCTTGAGCCGGGGTAGGAGTGATATGATTATCCTCTTTCAGGCCCAGCACTCAACTCCAACTGGTTCTCAGCACTTTGGATACTTATGAGTTTCTTTTGAGGAGCCCCAACTTGACAAGACAGACTCCATCTTGTAACCAGGCCTCCATTTTATACACTAGTCCCCGTCCTCAGGTTAAACACTAATTACTGGAAAAACCACAAAAACTTCCAAGAAGGAAGCACCCTGAGGGTTTTTTTGTTTGTTTGTTTTTTGTTTTTTTGAGACAAGGTTTCTCTGTGTAGCCCTGGCTGTCCTGGAACTTACTCTGTAGACCAGGCTGGCCTCGAACTCAGAAATCTGCCTGCCTCTGCCTCTCAAGTGCTGGGATTAAAGACGTGCATGACCACTGCCCGGCCTGGAAGGAAGCACCCTACACTGAGCCACCAGCAGGAAAATACCAGAGGCTATAGAAAATTCCAGAGGCTATAGATAGGTTGCTTAAACCAACAGAAATCATTGTTAACCAATCATGTAACTGCCAAGTTGATAAGCCCCTCCCTGCTGTAACCAAAATAAAAAGGCCGAACCTTAGGAGCTTGGGGCCTTTTGCGCTACCTTGCTTTGCCAGAGGGGCATGATGGCCCATCCAAACTTGTGCTTGAATAAGGACTCTTTGCTTTTGCATATGAGTTGAACTCCAGTGGTCTTTGGGGACCCTCAGATCTGGGCGTAACGTTGTTAACTGCTGCCCACTGCACCGAGAAGCCTCTCTGAGGTAGGCTGCATGTCAGTGGCAATGGCAGCAGTGACGCAGACTGTAGCTGCCTGCAGCCACATACGAACCGGTTTGCTGGAAGAGAAGTAGGAGCCTAAGGGATAAAGGGAACCGGACGTCGAGAGGGAATAAAAAATGAGACTAAGGCATGGTGCGCTTTCAGTGCGCTATGTGTATTCAACTGTGTAACAAGCAGGCATGTAAAACCTCGCCCTCAGTACGTCAACATCCCATGGCCCAATCAGTATCTTCATCTTCGGTCTCTGGAGGCGGGAGTTCTGGCGTATCAGGAACTTGGAGAGAGGCGTAGCTATTAGCAGGACCTCGAGGCAGAGAAGTGGCAAGAGCAAAAAGGGCTTTGTTTAAGTCAGGAAGCCCCGTCCCATGTGGGCAGCTTGTGGCAAGACAAGATCTGAGAGAGCCCGCTCCTGGCTGAGGGAAGGTCATATTTTATGTGTATGAGTACACTGTAGCGGTACAGATGGCCGTGAGCCATCATGTGGCTGCTGGGAATTGAACTCAGTAGGACCCTGCGCCTACCCGCTAAGCCATCTTGCCAGCCCACAGCAGACCAAGTCTTAAACAGGGTGGATGAACTTGCCAGTGAGAGGCGAGAAGCCAAAGATGCAGAAGAAGCAAGAGCCTGCCCTTAGATCACCTGGATTGGCTGCTGGAAGTCTGCTCATTGACATCTTGGTGGATTCCAGATGCAGTCAAGTTGGCAGCCAAGATTAACCATTACAGGATAGCCTCTTGGTATCCTTATGAAGGATTATCTAAATTAGGTCAGTTGAAATGAAAGGATTTTTTTCCTTTTTGAGACAAGGTCTCACTATATAGTCTTGGCTGGCCTGAAACTCACTTTGTAGACCAGGCTGGCCTCGAACTCATAGAGATCCTCTGTCTCCGAGTGTTGGGGCTGAAGTTCTGAACCACCAGCCTGGAGACCAAGGCTGAATAAGAAGGTTACAGTGGGCTGGGCAGTGGTGGCACACACCTTTAATCCCAGCACTTGGGAGGCAGAGGCAGGCGGATTGCTGAGTTCGATCGAGGCCAGCCTGGTCTACAGAGTGAGTTCCAGGACAGCCAAGGCTACACAGGGAAACCCTGTCTTGAAAACCAAAACCAACCAACCAACCAAAAGGTTACAGTGATCTGAGTTCTAGCATCCATTACTCTTGCCTGGCTGCAGATGCAAATGTGAGCAGCTGCCTTAGGCTCCTGCTGCTCTGATGTTCCTGTCTCTCCCTGGACCTGTGAGCTGAAATAAAAAACCCCAAGCCCCGAAGCCCCCACTTCCTTCCTTAAATTTTGTCTCGTGAGATATTTTGTCACAGTGATGAGACAAGCAGCCAGTAGAGTCCCTGAGCCCCATTTATCACTTTTGAAAACCAGGAATGTTAACAATATATGCTTCATTTATGCTCACCTGAATCAAAAGCTTATTCTTGGTCGTGCTTTATGTGAATGGCTGGTTTATCCTTCTAAGCTTCTGTAGTGGAATGCAGTTACTGTTGCCTGTTTTACAGTCTTAAGAAGTCCCAGAGATCCTTAAAGTGTGAATTCAAATACAGATGTTGGCTCAGACCACCATCCCTAACATATACTAGTGAGGCCAATGCCCACGAACACAGCACCAGCCACAGTTCCATGCTCTCCTGCTTTATTTCTCAGTTCCAGGCTCTCCTGCTTTATTTCTCTAAGAATCATCTGGCTCTTGTCCTGTCTCCTAGCAGAGTGCACAAGGAGCAGCATGATTCAGAAATTCTCTGTGTGTGGTGGCAGAGGGCTGGGAACATAACTCATCCCTCTGGTCGGGCGGCCAGCCTTGTTTCCGAGACTCATGGTCTTAAAGCTTCTCTCCTCATCCTTCCCTGACCTTTCCCTATCTATCATCGTCTTTCTGTGTAGTGAGGGTTTGCAGACTCCCAAGGCCACCGCGTGTGACATTCTTCCTGAGGCATCTGGGTTACATCTAGGTTAAAGGTTAGCTCACAACACACCAACTGCTGACCAAGTGTATGTACTGGGTTGTTTACACTGTGCCCTATGCCAGTTCTTTTCACACTATGTACAAATGAGCTCTTATAATACAGAATAAAGCACCCTTCCTTGCCCCGGACAACAGGGATCCCCAGCAGCCCAGAGTCCAGTGGACCTTCTGGGCAGAGCTGATGTTGTTTCTGTGTTGGAGGAGGGTCTTGTGCACCGTGTATTCAGATGTCGATTTCTCTACACCCCCTCCCCCTAATTAGAGTTCAGACATGTGCATTGTTACAAATATTGAAGAATCTCCTGGGTCAATGTGGTGTAAAGAATGTTCCCCAATTATCTCTGATTAGTTAATAGAAAGCTGAACTTAGAGCCGAGCCGGGCAGTGGTGGTGCATGTCTTTAATCCCAGCACTTGGGAGGCAGAGGCAGGCAGATTTCTGAATTCGAGGCCAGCCTGGTCTACAGAGTGAGTTCCAGGACAGCCAGGGCTACACAAAAAAACCCTGTCTTGAAAAACAAAAACAACAACAACAACAAAAAAAGCTGAACTCGAATAAAAAGTGACTGGGCGGAGGAGATAGGTAGGCTGGACTTCCGATCCCAACCAGGGATCCAAGGGACAAGAGTCAGGGAGAAGAGCGGCCACGAGGCAGATGGAGGAGGAGGAGGAAGAAGAAGAAAAGAAGGAGAAGGGAGGAGGGGGAGGAGGAGAAAAAGAAAGAAGAAGGTCACCATGAGGTCAAGTATGAGGAGGAGATGCCAAAGGAGTTCTCCATGAGGACAGACTGTTACAGCAGAGTGAGCCAAGGGGAGACTAGACCAAATGCAAGTAACTCAGGCATGTGGGTGGGAAGTAGCTAGACAGCATAGAGAATTAGAAATATCTGCTCAGTGATTATGCTTAACAATTTTTGAATAAATCTATAAGTCTCTGGGCTTATTTGGGAGCTTAGTAAGGTTAGAAGAAACCTGCCACTTTTAAATTTCATCCTATAAATCTGTCTCTTCCACACCCCACCCCTCCATGCCTAGCTGGAGTAGACTGGGAACCCTGAAGATAGAAATGAAGTGAATCCCTCCACCCCAAATAATGTTCCAAATGTCACACAGATGCAAAAGGATAATGGGATGCATTCAACTATTGCCCTGGACAGAGAAACCAAAGGCATTGCTACTCTTTGGCATCTCAAGTCCTCATCAATATCCTCATGTTCCATCAATTACCCTAAAGTTATTTTTCAAAACGTGTGTTGCATAGGAGGAAGCTAGGAGGAAGCCTAGAAATGACTTCTGAATTCGTTACTTTTCTCAATGACATGATCAAATTCCTAAACAGAAGTGACTTGAGGAGGAGAGCGTTGCCTTGGTTTGCTGTTCTGGTGACACAGTCCATCCTAGTGAGGCAAGACTTAACATCTGGAGTGGGCCAATGTGTAGCAATGGCGGCTTAGAGCAGGGACTGTTCACATGGAGCTGACTGGGAAACAGAGAGAAGAGGTCATAGCAGAACAGAGCTGTAGCCTTCAAAAGTTTACTCTTAGCGATTCACCTGCCCCAGCTGTGTCTCCCAGCTCTCTGGAACAGCGCCACCAACTGGAGGCCAGGTGTTAAAACACGCAAGTCTATAAGGAAGATTTCTTTCTTTTTTTTTAGATTTTATTTATTTATCTTTTTTTTTTTTTTTTTTTTTTTTTTGGTTTTTCGAGACAGGGTTTCTCTGTGTAGCCCTGGCTGTCCTGAAGCTCACTCTGTAGACCAGGCTGGCCTTGAACTCAGCAATCCGCCTGCCTCTGCCTCCCAAGTGCTGGGATTAAAGGCGTGTGCCACCACCGCCCGGCCTATTTTATTTATTTTTATGTGTATGAATACAGTGTAGTTGTACAGATAGCCATGTGTGTGGCTGCTGTTGAACTCAGGACCTCTGCTGGCCCCACTAGCTCCGGCCCACTCACTCACCCCTCCCCCCAATAGCTCCAGCATAATTTAATGCAGCTGTCTTCAGACACCACAAGAGGGCGTCCGATCTCATTATGGGTGGTTGTGAGCCACCTTGTGGTTGCTGGGATCCGAACTCAGGACCTTTGGAAGAGCAGTCAGTGCTCTTACCTGCTGAGCCATCTCGCCAGCCCCCCTGTAAGGAAGATTTCTTAGCCAAATAAATCATTAGAAATGATTTTCTAGAAATCTAAATCTTGACATTTTATTTTCAGCTACATATACATGAAAATACATTGTATCATGTTATATACCTGATACATAATGCAAATATATGACTAAACATAGCTACAAATTAAATGACATAATATATTTGGATAACACACACATACTGTGGGGAGCCGCAGCTGCCACCCTATACATATATATTGAACACCTGGTCTCCGGCCAGAGCAGAGAGCATTGAGATAAACAAACCTTAGTTGGAAAAGCTGTGTGCCTTTAGTTTATGATGCAAGCTGGCATGATTTCTCGTAGCCTATTATGCTTTGCCACGTAGCCGATGATGATTGGGACCAGGGAAAGTATTTAACCCACAAGGGCTGGGGGCTGGAGGAGGATTGAGTAAGTATGTAGAGATAGTAAGTATGTAGAATTAGGGCTGGTAATGGGTTAGGAGAGAATTAGGAGTGAGTATGTGGAATTAGGGCTGGTGAGGGGTTAGGAAAGATTTAGAAGTAAGTATGTAGAATTGGGGCTGGTAATGGGATAGGAGAGAAGATGTAGATATAGAAGTAAGATGTAAGGATAGATGTAAGATATAGAATTAGGAATAAATATGTAACTAATAAGATGTAACTAATAAGATGTAAGTAGTAATAAGTAAGACGTAAGAAGAAGATATAGAAGAATATAAAAGAAGCTAGCTAGAAAAGAAGTAAAAATGAAGGTTCCTGATTAAACTGCATGGAGAAGGACTCAGTGTTTGCCTCCTTATTTCCACTGGATGGGTAAGATGGCCGACAACATACATATATACATGTATACTCACATACATATACACACAACTTATCCAAATATATTACCATGTTATTTAATTTTGTAACATGTGGGGGTCAAACACAGGGCTAGGCAAAGCATTATGCCACTTTGTAGCTACACTCCCAACCTTTACCATGCCATTCATTTTAAACGTGAGTCGTACAGGAATAGAATGCCATCCTTTCCCACAATCGAGCACATGTGCTCCTTGTGCTCTGCCTTCTGTATACCAACAGTTACCTATTCTTTGATTGAGCATACGGTTTGAACACTTACTGTGCTCAAGACCATGGGTTTGGTACTGAAAGGGAACTCTGGTTCACACAGTATTCATAAAGAGTTTATAGTCTAGAAGGTTGTACTAGTTAGATCATTCTCCAAGTCTGTAGTGAGCAAGAGCATCAGCTGCGTTAGGAGGAGATGAAAATGTCCCACTTGGGGGCTGGTGAGATGGCTCAGTGGGTAAGAGCACTGACTGCTCTTCCAAAGGTCCTGAGTTCAAATCCCAGCAACCACATGGTGGCTCACAACCACCCATAATGAGATCTGACGCCCTCTTCTGGTGTGTCTGAAGACTGCTACAGTGTACTTATGTATAATAATAAATAAATCTTTGGGCTGGAACGAGCGAGGTTGACCAAAGCAAGCAGAGGTCCTAAATTCAATACCCAACAACCACATGAAGACACACAACCATCTGTACAGCTACAGTGTACTCATATACATAAAATAAATAAATAAATAAATAAATTTTAAACAAAATAAAAGAGAAAATGTTCCACTCGGCAGGGAGAATGCAGAGCAGCAGACAAGAAGGCCGAGGACACAGTTATAATTGGAACTCTGCACTGGGAGGGTGGGGAGAGTGCCCTGAGGACAAGAAGGCACCCATCAAAGCCTCCATCTGGAGGATATGTGAATTCATCAGAAACCAGAGAGCCGAAACTCTGAATGCTGCTGAAGAGGTTCCCTGCTTCAAGCGATGCCTAGGGACCGAGGCCACTGTAGCTGTAGCTCGAAGGCAGAAGGCTGTGTCTCAGGCTGACTGCAGCACTCGGCAGCATCATCCACACAGCAGTGCTCATTTTGGCTTCTCCGAGCCACACTGGATAAAGCGGCATTGTCTTGGGCTACACAAATACTGGAGAGATGGTTCTGTAGTTAAGTACACTTGTTGCTCTTGCAGAGGATGCAGGCTTGTAGAGGATCCAGCACCCACATCATAACCATCCATAGCTCCAGTTCCAGGGGATTAGACACTCTTCCGACCTCTGTGGATATCAGGCATACATATGGTACCCATATAAACACTCAGGCAAAATATTAATACCTGCACATAAACTAAGTAAATCTAAAATTAAAAAAATACACAAACAAGCAAAGAAAGTCTCCATATATATTTTAATCTTTACCACCACAGTTAAATAAAATTTCTTACATAGTGATCCTACTTATGCAGCACCCCATTCAGATATTCAGTGTACTAAAGTCATAAAGCAGGTCCTAAGTTTACAATTATTAATGCAGAAAATGAACATATCTATGCAATAAAACTTCACTGATTTAACATTTAAAAAATTATAAAACTGGGCTGGAGAGATGGTTGAGTGGTAAGGGATGCTCTTCTAGAGGACCCGGGTTCAATTCCCAGCACCCACCTGGAAGCTCACAGCTGTATGTAACTCCAGTATCTTACTCCCTTACAGACTACATGCAGACAAAACACCAATGCCCATATATATATATGTATATATATACATATATATGTGTATATATACAAAATTTTATAAAGCTAAAAGAGGGTAATAAGACCAGCAGGATGCTTGACACTTTACTTCAGAAACTAACCGTTGAGTGTTTTCATATCTCAGCTGCCAGTGCAGTGCAGGGCAGCCAGCTGATCGCCAAGAGTGACAAGTGATGAATGAGCCACAGGCAAGACGTGGAAGTAGCTTAAGCAATCAAATGAAAACCCTTATTCGTCTTCTAAATAGCATCCATGGGCCTGGGAAGATGGCCCATGTACTTGTCCAATAGTGAGTATCTGAGTTCAGCTATCCAGTACCCACCTGTCTTAGGGTCTTACTGCTGTGAATAGGCGCCAAGACTAGGGCAATCTTATAAGGACAACATTTGACTGGGGCTGGTTTATAGGTTCAGAGGTTCAGTCTATCATCATCAAGGCAAGCATCCAGGCAGGCATGGTGCAGGAGGAGCTGAGAGTTCTACATCTTCATCTGAAGGCTGCTAGCAGAATACTGGCTTCCAGGCAGCTAGGATGAGGATCTTAAAGCCCACACCCACAGTGACACACCTACTTCAACAGGGCCACACCTTCTAATAGTGACATTCCCTGGGTCAGGTTTATGTAAACCATCACACCATCTAACTCTAGATATGGTAACCCATCCCTGTAATCCTAGTGCTGGGGGTGTGGAGAGACCTCACCTGAAAAAATAAGGTAGAGAGCAATAGAGAAATACATCTGACAACCTATGGCCTCTACATACATGTATACACATGTGAATATGTAGGCTCACATACATAAGACCACATACACACTGCACACTTCACACATGGGTGACCTCATATTGTTAACTGGTAATCTGACAGAATCCTTGTTCTCTGGCTATGCCTGTGAGGGGTTATCTTAATTGGGTTAATTGAGATGGAAAGACCTATTCTAAAACTAGATGGAACTATTCTCTTGTTTTTTTTTGTTTTTTTTTT
>NW_022196903.1:121440883-121441520 GCF_008632895.1 Mastomys coucha
TTTTTTTTTGGGGGGGGGGAGTCCCAAAATGAATCCAGTGTTTACTAATTACAAATGCTCCCTTAAATGTCAAGCAGAATGGTCATTCCAGAAGATTCTGGAAGCATCAGTCACAAGGAAACTATTTAGTTCTTCAAGAGCTTTCTGGAGTCCGTGAAGGCTCATGGTTCTGCATTTCAGGGCTTCCCAGCAAAACATACTGCTGAGTACAAAAGAGGCAGGTGGGGCTGGAGAGATGGCTCAGCTGTTAAAGGCTAGGCTCAAAAGAGGCAGGTGGGCCCCCCTCATCAGAGGGTCTTGAAGATGGGTTTCAGTTTCCAAGATGGCTGGACATAGGAAAAAGAATTAGTAACTTTTTGGTTTTTTGCTTGTTTTTTTTGAGACAGGGTTTGTCTATGTAATAGTTCTGGCTGTCCTGAATTCACTTTGTAGACCAGAATGACCTCGAATTCACAGAGACCCGCCTGTCTGGGATCTCTGTGATCCCACTGGGGGTGGTCTCTGCCCCCTGAGTGCTGAGATTAAAACTGTGCACCACCATGCCTAGGGAATTAGTGACATTTCAGAACCCCTGTCCCTCCTCCCCTGTCTCCTTCTCTGCTTTCCCTTCCCATTTCTTCTCTCTCTCTCTCTCTCT
>NW_022196903.1:121441691-121446044 GCF_008632895.1 Mastomys coucha
ATTTTTTGCTTTCTCTTTCAGCTTCTTTCCTTTTCCTCTTGGCCATCGGCTTGCCCACGGCTTCTGTATCTCAGTCTTTTCCTGCTCGTTGCCCTCTGTCTCATGTGGTCAAATAAAGTACGTGGGCGGGTAGCAAGAGGCTTCTCGAAAACATAGTAGATAAAGTACGACGTCTCACCGCGGAGTTGGTTGGACCGCAGGGACTGTTCCAAAGAGCTGTCCGTGGTGCTGAATAGCGACGCAGGCTCAGGCGTGGAGGGCAGGAACTTCTGTCTCAGGCTGGGGTGACTTGGACTGCCAGCTAAGCTCCAGTTTTCTCACCAGCACCAGGTGGCACCTGGGGGCCATTGCCAAAGGGAAGGAGCGTCCCCCGAGTGTGTTGCTCTGTTGCTGGAGCCCTCTTTCAGTACATATTCCCTCCTCCCTCGGCAAGGGTGTCCTGAGCAGGAGACATAAGTGAATTGGGGGAAGAGGAAATGGGGAAGTAAAGGAGTGTAAGGATGCACCGACTTGAACGAGAATGGCCTCCATAGACTCATACATTTGTATGATTGGTCCCCAGTTTGTGGGGCTGTTTTAGAAAGATTCGGAGGTGAGTCACTGGGGGTGGGCTTTGAAGTTTCAAAAGCCCATGCCATTTCCAGAACTCTCCCTCTGTCTCTCTGTCTCTGTCTCCATCTCTGTCTCTGTCTGTCTGTCCGTCTATCTGTCTGTCTATCTGTCTGTCTCTGCCTCATGGTTGTTGTCTCAACATGTAAGCCCTCAGCTACTGCTTACGTCTCAAGCCAGCCTGCATGCTGTCATGCTCTCACCACGGTGGTTATGGAATCCCCTCTGAAACTGTAAGCAGGCCCACAGTTACATTTTTAAAAAATAAATTGCCTTGGTCATAGCATCTCTTTGAAGCAATAGAAAGGTGGCTAAGACAGAGAAGCTAAGAAGAAATCACACAGGAGGGGAGTAAAGGGAATTGAAGCTGTGAGAGGGCATCTGTGTGGAGGAGACTCTGACAATGAGGAAGGCTTTGTGGATGTTGGAGTAGAAAGGATGAACCCAAGATTGTCTTCTGGTTTTACTGCTGTGAACAGATACCATGACCAAGACAACTCTTATAAGGACAACATTTAATTGGGGCTGGCTTACAGGTTCAGAGGTTCAGTCCAGTATCATCAAGGCAGGAACATGGCAGTGTCCAGGCAGGCATGGTGCAGGAAGGGCTAAGAATTCTACATCTTCCTCTGAAAGCTGCTAGCAGAATACTGACTTCTAGGCAGCTGGAATGAGGGTCTTAAAGCCCTCACCCACAGAGACACACGTACTCCAACAGGGCCACACCTACTCCAACATAGTCATACCTTCTAATAGTGCCACACCCTGGGCCAAGCATATACAAACCATAACAAGGCTCTCCCTCTGCTAAAAGGCACCCTGCTAAAATACCTTCTCCTTGGGACATCTTCCCTAAAATGTCTGCTATCTTCTGAAAAGATTGCTCCTTTTTTATTCTGGTAGAATGCACTATATCATGTTCCCACCATAATGCATGAATCATGAGTCCTGCGATTACTTCATGCTGTGTCTGTGACAGCTATTGTTGATTGCCAGCTTGATTATATCTGAAATGAACTACAATCCAGAAATCCATGATGTGTATTTTAAGGCAGAGAGACACACACTTAATCTGGGCCACACCTGCTGTTGAAAGCCTATATAAGGACCATGGGAGGAGGAAGTTTTAGTCCTTTGCTTGCTTGCCCTAACCTTGCCAGCACATCCATTCCTTCGCTGGCATTGGAGCCTACTTCTTTGGGATTCCAGCATATACCTAAGATCAGCTGAGACACTCGGGCTTGTGGACTGAGCCACTGGATTCTTGGACTTCCCATTCATAGCTAACCATTGTTGGATTAGCTGGACTTGTAGTCTGTAAGTCATTAAAGAGTTCCGTATTTTATATACATATATATTTCATTCTATAAGTTCTGTGACTCTAGAGAACCCTGACTAATTCAGCATCCTAGAAGCAACAAAAATATGTCCCTCATTTGACACACAAGTATCTGATTGATGATCACGGCTGTACTATCTTCTATGGGGAGTCTATTTCCATTCACCAGGATTAGCAGAGAGAGGGAGGAGGAGGAGGAGTCAACAGAATTCTAAAAGGACTTGGCCTAGGAGCAGACACTCTGGGACCTATCCTCCCTGCTAACCTTATAATCGGGAGTTGGATTTTTGAGATATTAGGAAAAAAGTAAATACAATTCAGGATGCAGCCCTTCACTCTGTCTGGTCACATTGTTTGTGGGGACAGTGGCAGGGAACACTTCATGCCACTGTCACATCTGAGGAACTCCCAAAGCAGAATGAGACCAGCATCTCTTGCAAGAACAAGAAGAGGCCTAATCCATAGGAACTGAGGGATGAGAAATGAATACAAAAGGTGTAGACAGAGGTCACATTCAGGTGAGCCTAGGCTAACCTGGCCACAGAAACTCTTTTGTTGTTGTTGCTTGTTTTGTTTTGCTTTGTTATTTTAATCTGGGGACAAGGCTCCGGCCTCGTCTGTGCTCCATGACCACAGGCCCTGGCCACATGAGACCCAAACGGAAGATCACAAGATGTGATATAGTTGAGGTGTGACCACATCAAAGCCCACAGTGAAGTGAGAACCAAGTGACCACAGCCTTGTTCACACTTGACTCCCCACGGTGTGGTGTTTCCTCTCAGCTCTTGACACACATTCAGCCCCTCAGGCTCACCTCTGGTTCTCAGAGGTTCCTAATGATGCCTTTTACTTCTTCCACCAAACTTCAGGAAATTTCTCCTTTAATTAGCCCATCAACCTCCCAGGTTAAGAGTTCGGAAAAATGAGTTCATATTCAGATTCTTATTTTATGTAAGGAAAGACCTACAACTGAGTACACCATGAAGTTGATTTGGCATGGAGACACACATCCCTGCCGTGTCTGTGCTGGAAGAGGCAGGCTGGTTGTGGAAGGGATGGCAGAGAGCACAGGAGTGGGGTGCTGGAAGGCAGAGGTGAGTTGGTCTCACCAGTTCTTCATGTCATGCTTGTGAACACACGGATACCTTTAGACATTGTTGCTAAAAGGGGAAATTGGTGGCTTTCCGAGTGACAAGGGCGTGACCCAGACACATTTTGTGACATGTTTTGTGCTTCTCAGACTCACACGAGACAGCTGTCCCGTGCTACAGAAGGAGTCAAGAACATACTTAGGGAAGTCACCACAGAGGTAACATTGCCAACAACCCATCTCTCAAAGGTTCAAATCCAAGAATCCTTGTGACCAGTCATGTCCTCTTTGTCCCTCCCCTGAATTCAGGCCCTCAGGGTATTGCCTTTACACATCATGAGAGAGAGAGGGAGAGAGAGAGAAAGAGAGAGAGAAAGAGTGAGTGAGAGAGAGAGAGAGAGAGCGAGCAAGATATGAGGCCACTGTTCCTATATAGGGTGAAAATCAGCAGTAGCAGCAATAAGACACTCTGATCAAAGCTCTGAGAGGGATGGTTGTCTTGCTGTGCTCTTTATTGAGCTTCATTGACACCACCTCTAGGCTCCAGGGGTCACCCAGATTCCCCCTAAGTACTTGGAGTTTCAGCATGGCTTCCTTATTTCCCATCTATATGAAGAAGAAAAAGTTACAAGACAGATCAGAAAACCTCTGTGCCCGGGGAAAGCTGCACACCATAACTAGGGACTCAGGGACAGGTAAGTGACAGGAGGAAAGGAGCCATTCAGCCTCTTATCTGTCCGTCCTCAGACGAGACCTTCCCTGCAGATCGCTGGTTGCTGTCAATAAGACCACCAACCTCACAGTCACCAAGTCCTTTATTTCCCACGTGTTTACAGTGTCAGCACAGGCCCCAGGATGGAAAATCATGCATGTGATGCTTCTCATTATTGAGGTAGAACACACTTCTCAAGTGTGGTCCATCTCTTAGATCTGGAGCCCTCAGAGGTAGCGGTCAGGCCCCTGGTCTTCAGTGCTTGTATGCCTGGTTCCTTTAGTTTGGGGTGTTGCTCAACACTGTGCTGGTTGAGCACAAAGACAGCACATGATGGAGGTGAAATACACACACACACACACACACACACACACACACACACACACACACACACATTTTTACAGGGTCAGGTACCTCAGGGCAGAAACTTGGGCTCCCAACCTCCTCAACCTTCATCCCATTGAGGAATTGATTAAGCTTCTAAGGTATTTCCCACTCCTTAGTACTACTCCTCCCCAGGGAGCTTAGTGGAGGGTGTTAGCATCCAGAACCTATCTGCGACAGATATGTGGGCGGGTCCACAGACCTGTCACCAGGGCAACG
>NW_022196903.1:121446179-121466542 GCF_008632895.1 Mastomys coucha
AAGGTGGGAGCCTGAGCCCAATGGATTCTGGGAATATGGTGGTCGTTGTCCTGGCGACAGCTCTGTGGGCCCGCCCACATATCTGCTGCGGGCAGATTCTGGATGCTAACAGAGGGTTTTTCTACAAGAAGCTGTGGACAAAACATGGAGGGTTTCCCAGTGGCCAGCAGCACCACAGTCCTTGGGGTCCAAGAGGCAGGAGATGTTACACCCTGGTAGCTGTCCTCACATGAGGCTCTTTGGTTCCAGATGTGTCTTGCCTTTCCTGTGTCTCTGCCTAGCATTTAGCAGGCTATGCATACTTCCATCTGCTTGGAAAGTGCTTTGCTGAGTGGGGTGTGAGGTCTGTGATGTTGGTCGTTCTCGGGGAGCAGCTGTAAATAGGCATCGTTCCCAAGGCAATAGTTTGGAATGACTTTTCTTTAACCAACGGTATTTTGTCCACAGACCCACATGGGATGTTTCCTCAGGTATATTATTATTTTTTGTTTCCCAAAGTGTTGCTTTTCTTCTGTTTTGATAAAGTGGAGAGGTCCATTTTGGCTCATGGTTTGAAGGGAGGCAGGACATTATGGTGGCGATGGCACTGGGGAATTTCCAGAGGCAGCTGTGTGGCTGGAACCAGGAAACAGATAAAGTTGAGTGCTTGTATTCAACTGGCCTTTACACTCATTTATTTATTTATTCACATTTATTTATTTATTTTTTTAGAGACAGGGTTTCTCTGTGTAGCCCTGGCTGTTCTGGAACTCACTGTGTAGACCATGCTGACCTCGAACTCAGAAATCTGCCTGTCTTTGCCTCCCAAGTGCTGGTATTAAAGGCATGTGCCACCACTGCCTGGCTACATTTTTTTTTTTTATTTTAAAGAAGCCCAAAATGTCCAGATTTTATTTATGAAGTTTTTTCCTTGCTGTTATACAAAGAATAAAAATGTTGCTACAGTCACAGTATAGGCACAGATGGCCGACTCAGCCATCACAGCTGTCCATTCCAAAGCAAGTCTCACATGAAAATATTTACAGTCCCCCCCCCTATTGAGTATAGCTCTTCTCTCATACAACACATCCTGACCACAGCTTTCCTCCCTCCACTCCTCCCAGCTCCCGACCACCTTCTCGCTCCTCCAGATCCACTCCCTACCTCTTTCCCTTCAGAAAGGAGCAGCCTTCCAAGAGATAACAACCAAATACTACAAAACAAGATGCAAATAGCCTTTTCCTTTATTATTCAGTCTGGGGCTTTTGGTATAGAGCAGTCTACATTTAGAGTGGGCTCCCCCTCCTCAGTTATTTCTCACTGGAGTAGTCTCACCCCCAACCCCAAGTGTATCTCCTGGGTGACTCTAAATACAGTTAAACTGATTATGAAGATTAGTTATCACTCAGGTGAGATGCCACATTGCTCACAGGTACAGATTTTGGAAACCAGAACCACAAGGTGGAAATAATGTTCCAAGCTGGTTACCCCAGGATTCGGAGGTTTTGGGTTCGAACCTAAGTCAGAGTTGTTTTCAGTAACCTCTGGGAAATAACAATGATTTTGGGCTTTGGCAAACACCTTACAGAGGAGTGCAGGAAACTAGTTTTTCTGGTTCTCTGCCTGTTGGTGTCTGTCACTCAAGACTCCAGCTGCTAATCCCTGCTCAGCTGTTTTCCTGGTGTAAACTCAAAAGCTGCTTTGTTTCTGATTGAGATTAACCTTACAGACAATGGTGAAACCCCCACTAAAAACTATCTTTACTCTCTTTTGCCTTCTCAGGAACTCCTCTAACCTATCTCAGAAACAGCCTGACTCATTCTTTTGAACAAATCAGAAAAAGTCCAACAGAGTAACAAATGTGTCTTTTTGGAAGTTGAGTAAAAACTTGGGTGTTGTGCACCCTGCTTCCTTTGATGCGCCCTTCAGTTGGTAACTCCTGCAATTATCCTTGTTCATTTCTTCCAGAATTCACCAAATCCAACTCCAAACGGTTTCACAAGTTGACAGTGTCCCCCTGTGTCCTCCTGGTATGTGAATTCAAATACCAGTCTCTGACCCAAGGATGATCTCCTGACTATCCACTACCAAACAAGGAGACCTTCTAACCCAATGATGCGCTAATTCAGCCCGAAGCAAACCGCTTTCTGACTTGAGACCCCAAGTCCTCCAGTTTACCAGGCCATAAGCAGAGAAGTTTACAAGAGAGCAAGGACACACAGAGGCTCCTCCCACCCCTCACCTCACACTCCCCCACCCCCCACCCCCCACCCTGCTATGCAGGGATCAGTGGCAACCAGACTACTGTCACGTATATGGCTCACACATTAACTAGGCCCCATTCCCTTACCCAGACAGATTGACCCCTGTCTTTAACCCAAGTATGATCTATTCCCCTACCTTGGTCATGTAGCATAGGTCACATATTAACTAAGCCTGCTTCCCTTCCCTTCTGTCTGAAACCTTAGAACAGCCCACACCCTGCTCTGCTTGCTTTGTGTTACCTCAGAGCCCCTGCTGTACTGCCTGAGCCCCTGTTGCTGCTGCTAATACATCTGTTGAACCTCTTTCCCTTTCCCACCCTAAAGCTAAACAGTCATGTTTTGAGGAAGTGATGTTTAGAACAAAGAATACAAAACCAGACAGACAAATAAAAACTGTAAATACAAAGTCAGGTACAAAATTGTGTAATTGACCAGAGGACGGTGGACAGTAGAGAGGCGGAGGCCATCGGACTCACTGGCCTCAGGGCATTCCACTTGAGGCTTCAGGGTGACAGGAAATTCCCAGGGTCTTCACCCAGCAGAATCAGGAGGTGGCTGAGTAGTGATTTCTGGGGTGGGAAGCAGGGAGTCTTTCTTTAAGCCGGTGTCTGAGAATCTCTCCTTGACTTTGGGTCTCCACTGTCCCCTGTCTCAGGTGAGAGGCACAGTCTGATATGTCAGAATGGCGGCTCTCATCTGGACAGACTAGGCCAAAGCAGTTCCACGTGGTAGAGATTTATTGGAGACAAAGAGGGGAAAGAGAGAAAGACAGAGGAAAAAAAGGTCTAAAGTGGGGAAGGGTCTGTCTTTTATTTAGGCTGTGAAAGTAACCTGTTCGCAGGTAAGTGTGGGAAGTGGACTCTGGGAAGGTATGCGGTTGCCCTGGCAACAGGTGTCACCTATGCGGACATTCCTGAGTGTTTGGAGCTGATCTGCCAAGCTGGTTCTTGATACCAACAGTCTTGAGTGACTGTCCCATCCTTTGCTCACTGTCAGTGTGCCGAGCCCGCCCCCACCCCCTGCATATAACTGGTGCAGCCACACACTGACGTGATTCTCACCCAGTTTTGCCCAGTATGGGTAATGAGGGCTTAGAGCAGGCAGGTGAAGGACTGTGTACAGCAAAAGACGCCTTGTTTAATGCTACAAATCTCTTTCACTGGAGGTTTTATTTGAAGTCAGAGCCTGCATCACTTCACCAGGTCCCGATGACCTGGGTTATTGCTTTTTAATTCTAATAAAGACATTTTAAACAAACACATGAATTCAGAGAGAAGATCCTGAGGAATGGCCCAGCATCCCAAGTCCAGCTACAGCTATCAAATCCTTAGCTCCATTCACACTTTTTGCAATGAATCCCAGAGAGTAGGTTTCCTTCCCCCGCCCCCCTCTCACTCTCCCAGTACCAGCTTCCAGAAAGAGGAAGTGAGATAAGGGGGTCCGGGAGAGAGGCAATTACAAAACGAAAAGATGTTTTAAGGAAAAAGAGCCCAAAGACTCCAGTGTGGATTTTATGTCAACCCCTCCGAACGTTTAGACATTCGGTGAAATGAAGATCAGCTCCGGGCTGAGAAGTCAGGGAAGGAGGAACTGGTCTATTTATGTGTTTGTCAGGGCCCTGTTTTTCGATCTGAATTGAATCTCCTGCAAAGATGGTGCTGAGGACAGCAGTCTCCCTCTAGCTCCGCCTTGCGGCTGATTTCCTCTTGGTAGAGTGGGAGGGAGTCAGGGACGGGAAAACAGATTGGCTCTTGCCCCCTCTGCTGGCTGCCCGCATGGAGGACAGGAAAGGCCCACAGCAGGGGTGCACCTAAGAGACTTGTTTCTTGGTTTGCGGTTCCTTCAGAAACCAACCCTCCCCCCAGCAGACAGACAAACGATGGGAACACGGTGTGAGGAAGGGTCTCCTCAAAGTTTTATCCCCCGTCTTATCTACAGATCTGCAGGGCTCCAGGGATGATCAGGCTTCCAGTGGGCCACAGCGGACCAATGTCCATGAGGGCTAGCACTGAATGATGCCAGGAGGAGCAGACTCTTGCTGACTGTTTCTGGCATTCTGCATGACAGCCACCAGGGATCCCATCATCCCTTTAAATGAAAACTCAGTGGCAGAGTCTAGTTGGCTCACCGTGGATGCAACTGCAGGACAGACGAGCTTTTGTCACTGGCTGTAGCAACATGTGCCATGGGGCAGGGCCACTCAACCAGCAGGAAGTTCTGGTGACCATGTCCTCTTCTCATTGCCCAGCCCCACCCCCCACCCACCCGCGTGCTTCTACTTCTCCTTTATGCTTGCTTTCTCAACCCACCAGACAGAGCAGGCCCCTGTTAGCTGCTCAACTATTGGGTTTGTCTTTATCAGAGAGACTGTCTCTGATTTATCAGACTTCACAGCTGAGCAGGAGAGAGCTGCAGGAGACAGCAGCTGTGTAAACAGAGCCTGGATGAGACTGGCCTGGATCACCCTAGGCACTGTGGTTGACGGCCTCCCAGTGGGATCTCAAAGATGGCATAGTCTGATATGCAACTATGGTGGGGACATCCTCCCAGCCTTGTAACACAGCTGCCTGAGATTTGAAGGCACGGATTATCTTCCTTTTCAGTACTTGCCTTCTTTATCTTGACTCAGGCTTGTACTGTGGGACATTTGAACAGGTTTCCTCTGTGGTCTGATCTCTGTAGGGGACTATACTGAATCAGTTCATTTTCAGACACTGAACCGGGCATGGAAAAGTTGACATGTCAGCTTGTGAACGCATAGGATCTGGAACTTTGCACATTCTGTACCCTCAGTTAGAGATGGGAAGCTTGTAGCTGATAACTTGTCACAAAAAAGGCACTCTGGAGGCCAGCATGTGCCTAGGACTCAGCTTGGCTTCTGAAGAGCCTGACACAGACATCCGAATCTCTTCCCAGACCACAACTGGACTCATTTCTTCTAGTTCCCACGTGTCAATGATTCCCGACATTTGAAGGCAGTACCTATGCCACTTACCCACTCCAAGTTTCTAGGATACGTTGCTAGATTTTTGTTTATTTCTCAGACTTCTGACTACATTGGCAGCTAGCAGAAAGCTCTCCCAGATATAATTTGTTATCTCCTTACCTAATCTATGTTTCCATAAATTAAATGCTTCATATTTCCTCTTCTTGCTATGCCACTGTCCTAATATTATCTGAGTTCCTATAAATTTGCCTAACTCTAATAAAACATTCTACTATACGATCCAACTTGTTAATCTTGTTCCTTCTGCTCCATAAAAGGATCACCTTTTTTTTAAACTTTTATTGCATTATGAAAAGGATCATCTTAAAGATTGCTCATGTTGCTAATTCATGTTACCTCTTTTATAAACTTATAAGCTACAGAAAATCCACTCAGATCTTCCTCTCATGGACAAAATAGACTCCATCCAGATAAGTACATCTGTCCATAGTTCCCAGTTACTACCTATTCTAAAGGGTGGGATTCCTCTGGGTTTCAATTGTACATCTTAAGGAAAATATTTTCTTTCTCCCAAATGCTCTTAATCTTATTCTCTACCTATAATAGTGTGTTTCAACATCTTGTCAAGTCCAGGCACTTAACTACATCCAGGACAGCTCCAGCTACAACCTTCAGAGGCTCCATCTCCTCTCAGACACAGACACTTCTTACTGGACCTGCTTCTTCTGGCCTATCCTCAGACGGCTCCACAGGCCCTGGACAGCAAGGAAACAGCCAACTCTCCTAAGACTGGACAAACATCCCCATACTCATTCCTCTAGGTTCCCCAGAGACATGTCGCCCCAATGTCAGCATGAAACAGCCAGATATCATGACGACCCTATTCCTACTTTGCCATCACCTCTTTCTAATTTTTTCTTTCTTAACTAAACCAAAACGTGGATATGTTAGCATTCTGTATAAACTCTGCCCCCACAGATACCTGGCAGCAGCCTGGTATGCTCCTCCCCATGGTTACTTGGCAACGCCCAGGTAGGCCTGGCCCTATAAAAGGGGCTGCTTGCCCCCTCCTCTCTGTCTTACTCCTGCTTCTCTCCCTTGTCTCTTCTCCCCTTGCTCCCTCTTTCTCCCCATTCCCTTCCCCCCTCTCTCCACGTGGTCATGGCCATCCCCTACTTCTCTACTCTCTCCTTCTCTCTGCCTTTCTCTGCCTCTGCTACCCTCTTAACTCCCCTCCCCATGCCCTAAATAAACTCTATTCTATACTATACCGGCGTGTGTCTGGTTCCTCAGGGGGAAAGGATGCCTCAACATGGCCTGCTGAGGCACCCCCTTCCCCCACACCTTGCCAGAACATATTCTTATAGCTCTTTCTCTTTTTATGATCACAACATGCATTACACAGCCTCTCTCCTGGTTTCTGTACACACTGCTCCTCCCTCAGGCTCCTCCAAGACCACAAGGAGTAGAGAAAGTAGGGTCTGCAGGCTCTGCCCTTTCATTCGCACCCTTCCCAGTTAGTTGTCATCTGAGCATCCCACTCTGCTGCTAACAGGGTCCTCATGATGGCAAAGCACACCCAGGCTAAAGCAGAACCCACTTTCCACCTGAGCCTGGCTATAGCTCCTCAGCTTCCAGTCACTGTGTGGAGCCTGAGAACATCACCCAGATTCCTTTACAAAAACACTGCAATTGTGAAACTCTCCAGAAAAGTCTCTAAATGAGAAAGTTGGTATTGGGCCAATTGATGCTTGGGCAGATGACTGCACCAGACATTTCCTGAATCAATCTGTAGATCTTCGGTTTGTGCTTCGTGCCCTGTCACGCTGTGAAGGAAGCACACGATCTACATACCAGAGTTTAAAACGCATTTAGGATTTTCCATGCCCTGATTTCCATTCTTAGGTCAGGCTGAGCTCAGGAATCCCGAGCGATTGCTCTGCTCCTCGTCTGACCTTTACAACTTTGTGGCATGTCAGAGGATGAGCAGACACACTCAGAAATGTCTCTGCACGTTCCTGCTGTTGTCTGTGGGACTTTGTAACCCACCAGTGTGGGTTTCTTTGGAATTAAGTGTCTATCTAACATCTCAGGCCGAGTAGCTATGGATGATGTTTCCTGAGAGGTAGGCCGTAACTTCTGGGAGCAAACAGTGATGAGACAAGGCACCCGAGATCCAGAAGTTCAGCATGAGGATTTAGGCGTAGATTCTCTCGTGTTCAGCTGAACAAAGCATCCAGGATGGTCATTAGCCCATGAGTGAGCTCCCCCTGCCCCGATACACAGAGATAACCCACACTGAAAACAAACAAATTGTTCCAAAGCCAGAAGACGAGGCTGCTCAAAAGAGGAGATATTCTAGAAGCAACCAAAGCAACAAAAACTTCCAGCTATGAGAACACGTTCAGCAAAAAAATATGCAAATAAAATAAAGTTCTTGTCTTAGTTGGGGTTTTACTGCTGTGAACAGACACCAAGGCAACTCTTATAAGGACGATATTTAGTTGGGGCTGGTTTACAAGTTCAGAGGTTCAGTCCATTATCATCAAGGCAGGAGCATGGCAGCATCTAGGCAGGTATGGTGTTGGAAGAGCTGTTATTTCTACCTCTTCATCTGAAGGCCGCCAGGAGAAGACTGGCTTCTAGGCAGCTAGGGGGAGGATCTTAAAGCCCACGCCCATAGTGACACACCTACCCCAACAAGGCCACAGCTACAAATAGTGCCACTCCCTGGGACAAGCATAAACAAACCACCACGGTTCTGTTGGTTGTTTTCATTTGTAAGCATTTTAAGTGTCCTCATGAGGTACATCAAGTGAAATTATATATTACAGTCAGAAACAGCTTTTTTTTTTTTTTTTTAAGACAGCGTTTCTCTGTATAGCTCTGGCTGTCCTGGAACTCACTCACTCTATAGACCAGGCTGGCCTCAAACTCAGAAACCGCCTATCCCTGCCTCTCAAGTGCTGGGATTAAAGGCGTGTGCCACCACTGCCCAGCTAGAAACAGTTTTAAGAATAAACTGGAAAAGAAAAAAAAAAACAAAAAAACAACCTGGTCACCCTTACTTCTGACACCATCTCTTTCTTTATCTGGATCTCTTAGTTTATTGAAAACACCCGTAGGCAGGCTCATTTATTGATCGTGTTTACCGTCTAATATTGTGCAGTCATACCCTGATATGCATATGCCACAGTTTGTGTGACCATCATTGTGCTTACTGATGAGCATTTGGGCTGTTTTCCAAGGTTAGAAAACAGGTTCATTTTCCCCATGTCCTTGTGGGTTAAACAAACACTTTTTTTTGAATTTCCTTTTATAGTGTTTCCCAGTATCTCTCTTTCTATAACTTCTTTAGGAATTGCTAAAAGTGCTGTAGCGAATAAAAGCCTTATTTCAGAAAATAAATGTAAAGATAGAAGTACAAAAAGAAAACACAGTTGTAAATGTCATAGTTTTATTCAACATATAAATTTAATGGGTTTTTAATTCCTTCCCATTTATCTCGCTGTTCTTTCTTCTAACAGGTCTTGGTTCTTCAAGTGTGGAGGAGTTCTTTTGAGGAAATCTATAGGTTTCTCTTTTTAAGCATTTCCTTGTTCAGAGCCTAAACAGGAGAATAGTCAGAAATATCAAGGGAAGTTGCACATCTACCGAAAGAACTAATTTTAACATTCAATTATAAATCTTTAATTTTAATTTTCTTTAACAACAAAACAGTTCTAAGATTTTCTCCAAAGTTTAAAAATGAGAACCAAAGGTATTGTAGAAAATGATTCATTGTGAAAGAGTGACCCTGTCAATCAATCTAAAGGAATGTCTTATGTATGAGACCTCCCCTGCTGTGCCACATGGCTAATTTCAGTGACACTGAATGTAACCAAGACACATGTAAAAGTGTCTTAGAAAAATGTGTGTATGTGTATAGAATGTAAACAATAGATGATTTAATTTTTATCACAAAAATTATATGTATGTATATTTCTTAATTTGAAGAATTTTATGTATTTTTGGTCATACTCTTTTTCCTTTCCATCTCTTCCCAGTTCCTTTCCACCTTCCTACCCAACTTCATGTTTTCTCTCAAATACATCTCTCAAATTCATAAATTTAGTTAAAAACAAATCACTCCAGTACAAGTAATTATATTTCACTAGCAATTTTTCTGTTAAAGAAATTCTACAGTGTATTTGATGCAGTCCAATTAATAATACAAAATGTTTAACTAAACAGCCTAGTATGGAGACTTAAGCAGGAACTCATTTGCATTCTTTAAGTTGGCCTAAGATTCTATATACTGTACCATCACCGAAAGGGGCGCTGTATTCTTCAACGGTGAATTCATCTAGAACACAGAAGTGATTGGGCAGAAAGTGGTTAGTTGTGGAAAAAAATCCGAAAATACAAGCTAAAGTAAGTTCTTTTCATTGGGAGTGGAGCCTAAGAGACCCAGGGCTAAGGAGCAGAAGTGAGGGGCGGACTCCAGGCTTGCTCTGACTGTGCATGCTCAGTTAAGGAGGCGACATCATTAATAGGATAATCAAGTTCAGAGTTGGGACCAGATGGAAGAACTTCCGACTATATACCATCCCCCTAGCCCCACTGGGGGGATTATCTACAGCACATAGAATATAGATCAAATGCTAGGCTTTATGTCACATATCAGTAGTAAGATGTGATCGTAAAAAAAATATTGCCGTTCTACCTTTCTATCTCTGAGCAAGTAACTCTGAAGGGAGATTTTGGAACTCATGATGCCTTCATCAGAATAGCTCTAAGGCTTGTTTAAGGTGTGCCCGAGGTCAATAAACAAAACCATAACTATACCTGACCATAGACTCACTTTTGTTCCCAGTGAAAAGTTGTGGAATTTTGTTTAAGGTAACCTTTTATTAAACTAGGCACTGTCTCCTATCAAAGCTCAGTGTGCCAGGGTTCCACTCACCCGTCTCATAATAATCGTAGACTTTTATGGGGGCTGGCTTTAAGTTCTCTACTGGGATGTCTTGTTCCACCGCGAAGGAGAAACCCAAGGTTTGATTGGTTAGCTGCAGAGAGGAGAGGAGAGAAACAGACTCAGTGGTTAACTTAGTTATTAGTCACCGTCTTGTTGAGCTCTGTCGAGCTGTATGAATGTGCTGTCTCCCACTTCACAGCTTGGAAGAGAACGGGACATACTTCCATCTGTATAACAGCTAACAAATGACGACATACAAAAATTCTGTGAGTGGTCAAGTGTCATAAATTTAGCTTTGCTGATCAGTCCTGGTCCCATTTTCCTTTGTAGCGATTTTGTCCATGTGTGTGTGCGCGTGCGTGTGCACTCAAGTGTGTAATAAAGGAGTGGCAGCAAGACTGACTCTGAACTCTTGATGGCCTTTTATTGTTATTGTTCTTTTTCAAGATATTTTTCCAGTGTTTCCCTATGTAGCCCTTGCTGCCCTGGAGCTCGCTCTGTAGACAAGGCTAGCCTGGAACTCACAGGGATCTGCTGGCCATTGCCTCTCAAATACTGGGATTAAAGGCGCGTGCCACCATCACCTGGCTCTTGACGGTCTTATTAGACCTTCCATCACTTCTTACAGACCCCACAGAGTCGCAGAGTCTTACCTTTTCAATGTAGATTAGAACATGGTTGGTGCTCACTTCAGTCCTCTGGATGCTCGGCTGGTCTTGGAGCTGTTGAGGGAGTGAGTAAGGTTTATGGTGGGAGCAGTTTGCAGGCATTTATCTTAGTAAAGGTGTCTATGGAGAATACAAACTGCTGACTTTTATTTCTTTAGGAATATTGGTCATAATGATGATACCTATCAAATTCTTTCTATTTATATGTATGTGAATAGACACATATATGTGATATATCCATATCCTAGGAATGTATAAGGAGATCCATATATATGTGTGTGGATACATATTTCTTGAAAGTGTGTCCACATACCTAATAGCTAATGGTTTGCTAGTACATTGAGTGTGAAGCTAGAAATTAAGACACCCTAACCAGTATAAACCATAGTAAATGATGGAATTTTACTGTGGAGAGGCAGGTTTGTGGAGTAAGTTCTGTGAAAACTACGTCAATACAATTAAATCAACAAAGAGTACGACACTGCCACCAATGGTTTAAGGTTAGCCCTTTTCACCAATGGTTTATGGTTAGCCCTGTCTACCAATGGTTTAAGGTTAGCCCTTTCTACCAATGGTTTAAGGTTAGCCCTTTCTACCAATGGTTTAAGGTTAGCCCTTTTCACCAATGGTTTAAGGTTAGCCCTTTTCACCAATGGTTTAAGGTTAGCCCTTTTCACCAATGGTTTAAGGTTAGCCCTTTCTACCAATGGTTTAAGGTTAGCCCTTTTCACCAATGGTTTAAGGTTAGCCCTTTCTACCAATGGTTTAGCATTAGACTTCTTCTACTGATGGTCTAGGCTTTACCTTTTTCACGGATGGCTTCACAGGTATGAAGCCTGATACCATCTTCACATCAACAATGACCATGTTAGAGCTGGGTCGTTCTCCAGTGTAGCTGTGTAGATAACACACGGAGGTCAGTCCTTCTGACAGCATTCCTCAGGACTAACTGAAGCCAGAAGTCTAAACTTTCCCACTCAGCTTCTCTTTCTATCATACCTGTGTACTAGTTTGGAAATCTCACCATTATTCTCTCCTCTTTTCAGATAGAATATATATAATATGTGTGTGTGTGTATATATATATATGTATATATATATGTGTGTGTGTGTGTGTACAGAAGAATGTTTATGTATATGTGTATATTCCTGAGAGATAGTCTCAATGCTAAGGCCTTTCAGTAAGTGTTAAGAAAATGTCCTTGTTAACAAATACAAAAGCCCATTTTTTTAAAAAGCATAACTTTGCACAATGCATTAACAGATTTTTTGTAAAGCATAACTTTGCACAATGCATTAACAGATTTTTTTTTTAAAGCATAACTTTGCACAATAATGCATGCCCCACCCTACCCCCCTTTACATGTTCTGTAAGCCAACTGTTTGCAGTTTAGGATTTACCTTACGTTGATGTGAACCTGGAATGTTCTGTGATCTCCGGCCTTATCAGCGTTTAGGGGGAGAGTGTTGACCTGCAGAGCGAAGGGCGCTCTTCCATCTGCTTCTGGGAGGATGTTGTACTTTAGAGATGTCTGAAAACAACAACAGTAAAATTCTTTATCTCAACGTGGGAACACCTTGCAGCCTCTTTTAAGTAACTCAACTCTTCCCTTAGCACAGATTTCCGTTTTGATTGTGCAATGAAATGTAACCCGCAACATTTCCTCTCCCACCTGCCCATTCTCTGGGTCCTGGAGGCCTCACCTGGAGGTACACACATCCTGACCCTGAGCCTTTGATGTCGTAATTTCCCGGCAGGTCTGGCAGCCGGACTTCTTGCAGGAGTAGGCGATTGGCATCGTTGACGTGGAAAGTATGAGAGAAGGTCCCTGAGGACTTGATGGTGACAGACACTTCTTTCTTACTTCTCGTAAAAGTGGCAGCTCCGTATTTGGAGAGGGCTTGAAGAGCCACCACTGTGTCCTGAGAAAAAGATGGAGAAATAGCAGCGAGAGCATCAATAGCCAAGCCACACGGAAATGTACAGTGGCAGCGCTGCTTCCCTTCAGGGTCCAGTCCTGCCTACTAACGGGGACCCAATCTATCTACATCAGGAGGAATCAGTCTTATCATTTGCACAAGTTACAATCTATACAGAAATATGACCCTAGTAATTTATAAACCCGTATTGCAGTATTTGTTGCAAGTTAGAAACGGGGAAGAAAATGTAGGCTAAGAGAGAAAGAAGACTAAAAATGAGAAATAAGATAACTCTTGAATAATGAAAAATATTTATGTAGAAGGGAGAGGAGCATCGTGGAGGAGCTGGAATGTTTCAAGTGGTCCCAGAAATGGCAGCAAGCACATTCCGACAACAGCAGAAGGGCTGCACAGCATATTTCCTGTAACTACTGTGGACAGGAAATAGCTTAGGTAGAATAGTGGAGAATTTTAGTCTGTGCATGAAAATAAAATTATTTTTTTTCTCGTGGAAGTAATAGTTTTTTTTTTCTTGTGGTGATGAGGACCCCTGTGAGGAGAAGATAAGGGGGACCAAGCAGTGCTCCATATGTGAATTAGGTGGGACTTGGTGATGGAAGAATGGTAAAAGTATAAGTTAGAAGCATTGGTGATTCCGCTATTTAGTTCCCAGAATATGTCCGTGTTTATACATAGATTAACGGATTTCTCTGTCCCTCCTAGGGTCTTTCCACAGACCTGAGTGGAGGAGAAGCCCCCATGAGAGTTTTGTTGCTTGCTGATCCATTTCACAATCTTGGATGCTGTAGTCAGGTCCGAGGAAGACAGGTCCCGTGTAGGCCGGGAAGACTCAGAGGTAAGATAGGCGAGAAGCATGTAAGCCGTCATCTCCACCTCAGCAGAAGGGGCCCGTGGCTTGTGAGATAAGGCCCTCACCTCCTGAACTTTCCCAGGACGCTGCCAGTGCATGGAATCCTCTTTCAAACAGAAAGGATGGAATTTTTTTTTTTTTTTTTTTTTTTTTTTTTTTTTTGAGACAGGGTTTCTCTGTGTAGCCCTGGCTGTCCTGGAACTCACTCTGTAGACCAGGCTGGCCTCGAACTCAGAAATCCTCCTGCTTCTGCCTCCCAAGTGCTGGGATTAAAGGCGTGCGCCACCACCGCCCAGTGGGAGGATGGAATTTTAAGCTTAAAACATGGTTTTAAAATCTAGCCTATGAATGACAGTTAGCTCAGCTAATGAATTGGCACAAATGAAATGCACAAATGCTTTAAGCAGTCACAGGCATGCTTCTTGTGCTTTGAGACATGTCCTCACATCTAGCTCCATGCTGGCCTCAAACTTGAACTCAGAGAGCTACCGGTCTCTGTTTTTTAAGGCTGGGATGAAAGGTGTGAGCCACCTTGCCTGGCAATGGGAGGTCTTTAGCAAGGAAGCACACCAAGCTCCCACATGACCACAGGGGAGTCTTTAGGTCTCTTAAGTACATGTATAGCACCAGCAGCTGGATTATATAAAATCAGTAATGTGTGCGCCAATACACTGGTTCCTATCACTTAGGTGTTAGATCAATGACAGTTTCTCTTGTTCTCTTTCTGGTTAAGGTTGGACAAGAGGGACTCTGCCTTTGTATCGCTGGTGACATCAGTTAAGCATACTCTGCAGTAGAAGTGCCTACCTTCATTCACCGCGTCTCTGTTTAGGGATTCCAGCAGTTCGCTTCGCTTGGCCTCGTTTCCTGCCAGGGCAAAGGCATAGGCCAGCAATGTCTTGGTATAGACATGACTTTCTTGGCTCTGTGAGATGGAGGCCCAGGCCGTTTCCAGGCAAAATAGAGCATTGCGAACAACGCTGTGCTGTAAAAGAAGGTGAAAGGCAATTTCAGAGTTACAGGACTAGGTTAAGGACTCTCACACACCTCAGGACTCTTAACTCTGGGTCAAGAGCCACTCTGTTACAACCAGGGAGGAATTTCCTCCAAATCTTCTTAAAAGGACTTGCTCAATCCTGTCACAGTGAAATGTACCAAGATCAAAGACCATCAAAACTGGAGTTTTCCTTAGGAGGCTAGGGTTCTATTCTCTCTCTCTCTCTCTCTCTCTCCCTCTCTTCCTTTCTTTCTTTCTCTCTTATTCCTTATATTTGTGAAGGAGGTATAGGGATGGGTATATACGTACAGTGACAGGCAGGGGCATCTCCAGCAGTGCGATGGTGATGTAGGCAGAGAGAGTCACTTCATCCTCCACACCACCCTGGAAGGAACAGAGAGAGAACGCTCACACATCTCAGTATTTGCTGGTCAGAGTCTGCTGAGTCTGTTTTAATAGCATTAGACCCTCCGACTTCTGTCATCAGGACTGGAGAGCTCTTTCCTTTTTCTTTTAAGATTTTAAAATCATGCGTATATGTGTTTATGTATGTGTGGGTTTGTGCCTGAGTGCAGTACCCACTGATTCCTGAAGAGAGGGTGCATTGGGTCATCTGGAGTTGTAGTTACAGGTGGTTGTGAGCCTCTTGAGAAGGATGCTGGGAACCAAACAGGTCCTCTGCAATAGCACTAACCATTCTTTGTTTGTTTGTTTGTTTTTCGAGACAGGGTTTCTCTGTGTAGCCCTGGCTGTCCTGGAACTCACTCTGTAGACCAGGCTGGCCTCAAACTCAGAAATCTGCCTGCCTCTGCCTCGCAAGTGCTGGGATTAAAGGCGTGCGCCACCACTGCCTGGATTGCACTAGCCATTCTTAACCACGAACTCGCCTCTCCAGCCTGAAGGACCAGAGAACTCTTCAGGTTACACATTGCAACCTTGAGACTCTGGCGGAGAAGCAGGGTCTCACCTTCATCGCATTGTTGAGCAGGGATCCAGACTGTTGGAAACAACCGTTCTCCTTTTGTTTCATGGAGAGCCAGTTGAAAGCATTTGTGATGTGTGTCTTCTCTATAAAGATGTACGACTGAGCTTGAGCAAAGGCCTTGAGTACAAATGCAGTGAGCCTGTCCAGCAGAAAAAGAGATGGAGACAGCAGGGTAACCTTACTTTTAGGGCTCACTATGTGTTGCCTGCGGATCAGTGGGGCTCATTTTGGGGATATTAGTTGATAGTGTCACTCCTTTGCTCTTATAGAATAGATTTTTTTTGAACTGTTAGAGCACCCTCCCATCAAAACTGCATCCCCTCTCTTTCCTTGCCCTCTGCCTTGCCTTCTCCTAAGGGCAGCGAGAACCCTTCCCCATCACTGTGGACAACTGCGCTTCCTGCTTCACACCTCTGCCTCTTTGATTTCACTGTTATCATCTGTGCTGGTGGAGCAACGGGTTTGTAGGGATCAGTAGGGTTGGCATGTGGAATTTTAGTAATGAGTAAATCTTCTGGAGAAAAGCCCCAGGTGCAAGAGAACAACTATTTCTAGACTCCTGAAGTGGCCTCGGATTAGCAGAGCAGGAAGACACAACTTCATCTTACCAAGTATTCCCCTGGCTGTTTCGACCACCATGGCTCCCGAATGTGCTGTATGAGCCATCGCTGTGCTGGTAGTTCAGCTGCCTCTGGTACCCTGGGGAGTGAATTTCAGTCATTTATTAAGTGGAGCGACGTTAGACAATTATTATTTATCTCAACCCTATGAAAGAACCATTGAGTAAAGATGTTTTAATCACACGCTTCTAAGGTTGTTTTCAAGAGGGGCATTTGGTTGGAAATCACAACAACAATAATGACCAATTTTTGTTTGTTTGTTTTTGTTTTTCGAGACAGGGTTTCTCTGTGTAGTCCTGGCTGCCCTGGAACTCACTCTGTAGACCAGGCTGGCCTCGAACTCAGAAATCTGCCTGTCTCTGCCTCCCAAGTGCTGGGATTAAAGGCATGCGCCACCACTGCCCAGCTTTAATGACCAAATCTTAACCAAACAGAAGGCATTTAGATATGTTGGTAAAGTTGCTTACCACTGATGAGGTAGTTAATGGCTTTGGACTTGATCTCCTCTGTCAGCTGTTGTGTCTCATTCAGGTAGTTAAGAACATAGATGTTGGGGACAAAAAGGACCATGTTTTGTTCCCCACAGCCATAGGGCATCTGGAGAAGATTCTGGAGGTTTTGCATTGCAGAGCCTAGTATATCACCTGAGGAATAAAGAGAAATATAAAGAGATATGGAGATGGCTTATATTGTATTAAGAAAATATAAGCAAGAGACCATGCTATTAATAGAAGGAAAGATAAAAAGGTTATATAAGAAATGAGAAAAACAGATGGCTCCAGGACACATAGGGAGCAGTAAAGAAAGTGAATGGCAAGAGACGACATCTTTTCTGATGGGCCATGGTGTCTGGAAAAACAGAATTATAATTTCCATATCCTCTAGGAAACACTGTCATCCCACGGATCGCTGGAAGATAACACAGCCCTTCTCAGCTGTCAAGTGGCATCTGTTCAACCTGTTGTCTCACTCATGCTCAGGGTGGCCCTGAACTTGCCGCTCCTATCCTCAGTCTAACATCTGGAGCTCAGTGACGTCAGTAGTCACACCCAGTATTACATCGAGGAACAGCTGCTAGAGCCTGGACTGAGAGACTTACCCAGAACGGAATGTGTAGCCCTGGCAGATCCTTCAACCACATTGGATGGAAGAGTCAGTGGCAAATTATCCTGGAAATTAGTATCTAATGAGAGAAGACATAGAAGACATTAGACAATTACAGTGTGTGTGTGTGTGTGAAAGAAATGTTCTATGTTTGTGAAATATTTTTCCTTATCATTAGATGCAACATTTTCATATCTCTGGGACCTTAGGCAATTTCTTGATGCAATTCAGTTTCTCCCAAAACCACCATTTGTTTCACAGCAAAATTCTTACTGATTATATGATTTCCTTCCTTACGGAGGACTTCCTCTCTCTCATGGATTATATTAATTCCGTGTGTGTGTGTGTGTGTGTGTGTGTGTGTGTGTGTGTGTATGCACCTGCGTGTGCACGTGCATGCATGTGTGCAGTCTTCTGGGGTGCTCCTGCCCTGTTTCTCAGTCCCGTAGTGTTGACTGGGCTTATAGGTATACACTGTCTTGCTCAGCTTTTATAAGACGGCTGGGGATCCAAATTCATATCCTCATACTTGCACAGAAAACGCTTGGCCTACTAAGCCATTTCCCTAGCTGCAATTCCCATGGTTGTTAACATTTTACATTCACTCATCCCACCAACATGCATTAAGTGTGCGGTGTGTGCTTGGTACCCTCTTAAGTGCTGTGAGTGGCGGTTGTCAAAGCTAATTTCCTGATTTCTCAGATTGCTTACTCCTACCGGAAGGGTTCAGGAGACAAGTAACGACGTATTTACTGAGATGGACAGGGGTGGGTACTGGAGAAAATTAAGAGGCTGTTTATGGGCTGAACTAGTAAAGCATGGGCAATCAGGAAGTGGGAGGCAGGGGAGGGGTTGGCTCACTATGGAAAGACTTCTTGGTAAAGTCATTTGTGTTCAGAGACCATCAGTAAGCCATAGAGTAAGATTTAGAGATATCGTTGGAAAGACACTTCCAGGAGAAGCGAGCCAAATGTAGAATGACTTCAGGGACTGATCAGTGTATTCTGAGATAAAGGAGAAGGCTGCTGTGGCTGCGACAAAGTCAGAGTAGCAGGCCGTGATGTTTAGGGGTGGGGGTGGGGCTTGAGGATGACTGATGTGAAGGGTTCTAGCTCCGTGGAACATAGGGAAGCTGTGAAAAGGACCAGTGGAGGAAGGGCATGCTCCGATGAATTTGGCACATTCTTGAAGGGAACCATCTTTCTGTAGGGGATGAGGGGATGGTCAGGAGGTCAGTTAGGAAATTACTGAATCCGGGTTTTTTTTTTATTTTTGCGATGGGCTGTTACCGTCTCGCTTAGGCTGGCCTCCGACTTGTGATGTTCCTGCCTCTACTTACTGATGGCTGGAGTTTCTCAAATGTACCAACCACATGCAGCTCGGTTAGGAAATCATTTACATAGTCCAGCCAGAGAAAGGACTACAGCAGAAGAAGATGTGGCAAGTAGTGGGTCAACTCTGACCTAACTTGAAAGTGGTGTCAACTAGATTTGTGAATGAATTGTGGCTGAGTACAAGAGGAACAACATTGATGAAGGCAGATTCAATTTTTTTTATATACTTTTATGCTTCCCTCTGCCAGCAGGGTGCTTCTGAGGTATCTGTTAGACCTGCAAGCCTGTAAGTGCAGCTGAGGCTAACTGCAGGAGTCTGAGCCCAGAAAGGAGATGTGTACCAATGATGTAGCTGCCATTAAAGCATTGTGCCTAGGCCTGGGAAGGTAGCTTAGTCAGGAGAATGCTTACCCTGGGGTCCTAAGTTTGGTACTCAGAACCCACAGTGGGGGAAAAAAACTAGGCATGGTAGTGTATATTTGCAATCTCAGCTCTGGGGAGGCAGAGACAGGGGGATCTCTCAGGTTTGCTGGCCAGCAGACTCATCTTACTTACTAGGTTAGCGTGAGGCCTTGTCTTACAAAAATAAGGTAGATAGCACCTGAAGTATACCTCCATATGCACATACACATATATTCATCTTTCATAGGAACACACACACACACACACACACACACATACACACACACACACAGTGTATGTAGATGAGGCTGCCAAATAGATTTACACAATGGTCCCTGACTTATGATGGCTCCAGTCACTGTAGTATGAAAGTGATGTGCAGTCAGTAGAAACAGTAAGCAGCTTAAGTCTAAACATCACCCTTTCCCCTGACTAGTGATATAGCCACACCCTCTAGTGAGGCTAGGGAGTGGCAGGCATCCTCTGCTTTGAGCCAGGATGGGATTATGGGAGCAAACACATGTGTTGCTGATCTATGGTGTCCCATAGGCTAAGTATGGTAAATGTATTTTGACTTCTACTATTCCAATTTGTGATGGATTTGTGAGTTGGAAGGCATCTCTATAGAGAACACACTGGTAGACAAAGCCTCACCTTGAGGAATGTTCTAGATGGTGTACAACTTTTTAGATGGAGATTTTTATACGACCATACTAACAGTGTCAGTCAAATACTGCTTTGGAGTCTGTGACAGTACCCTAAATACTGTCAATCAAAGCACAGTATGGATATATTTAAATTAAATTACTAATATAATAGTGCAACAGACAATGCCACGCAGATCCTTCAACATCTTCAACAGAGTTTGAGGAGGAGTTTTAAAAAGACATGATGTATTAGAAGGAATCCTGTCCCAGTCAAGGGTTTTAATTCTCATCCCTAAGCAGGAGCATCCTGGCAACGTCTCTCACTGTGCCTCTTCTTTATCCTTAAAGTATGATAATCATAATGACAATAATGACAATTCTCAATAGTGCTTACCCTTATTACCCTGTGGAAAATGAGCCCACCCCAAAGACTCTCACCCAGAAAGGGCTTCTCTCCATGACAGATTCTTTAGGTGTGCATGGAAAGAGCATCCAAGTTTTTGTTTTATTTTTTTTTCTTCAGAGTAATCCAAATCCCAGAGATGATTTTTCTACAGTTAGAAATTCTACTAAATAGCTTAACCTGAGAATTTTGTCTTGTCACACTTACTTTGTGGGCAAAACAGTGTGTTGTTCGTTTGCTCCTTCTCGATTCCTTCAGGCTTAGCA
>NW_022196903.1:121466746-121494895 GCF_008632895.1 Mastomys coucha
AAAAAAAAAAAAAAAAAAAAAAAAAGACATCACATGCAATTAAAAAAACACATCACATACAAGTAAAAAAGGAGTCCAGACTCTTAAGTATTAAAAAGAGTTGATCTGTAGGCCCATACACAAACTTGGAAATGTGATCCAGTCCCCCAGCTTACAAACACGATGTCAGATGTCAGACGCAGTACTCACACACCTCGACTATCACTGCCTTCACGACTGTGTCCCTCTGTATAAGGGTTGGCACTTCTGTCAACTGATTGCCACACAGTTCTGGAGACTGCACGGCATCTGCAGCAGCTGTGAAGTTCACCTCCCCTGTGAGATAAAATTTTGATGGCTTTAAATGGTAATACCCTGGCCCGTGAGATAACTCAGATGCCAAGCCTGACACCTTGGGTTGGATCCCTGGGACCCACGTAGTAGAATTAGCTGACCACTCCCCACAAGTAGTCATCTGACCTCCACATGCACATCAGGGCACACATACATCAAATAAGCATATTTGAAAATTCAGAAAAGCACAGTTATTCTGTGTTAAATGTTATCCCCCTCCACAATGTACAGTTTTCTGTTCGGTTGATCAGTTTTAAATTCCAGAGGAGGAAACGCATGCACTGAGATCAGAGCCAAAGCAAACCATTACAACACAAAGCATGAAACCAGTCAACGGCTTTACCACTCACCCAGCGTCTTTGGGGTCACAGCCCAGGACACGGTTTTCCTTTCATTTCCACAGATGCAATAAGAGTTTTCATGGTTCCCCACTGGGACTGCCAGGAAATCAGGAGAAATCTCTAGGCCCACACTGATCTGTTCCCAAACCCAGAGAGGCAGAAAGAATCAGGGGAGGAGTAAGAAACTAAAAGGAGAGTGCATACAAGTCCAGGGACTGAGATTCGCCAGAGTGGGTAAACCACAGCATGTACTTTGAAGTTTAGATGTTTGCAACGTGGGACTTGAGAGGTATTAGGAATGGTGTAAATGCCTGGGAGTTCTGTGTGGATGGAGGAAGAGATGTTTCTTTAGACAGACTTTAAATATGAAGTAGTTTAGTTGGGCATGGCGACACACTGTATAATTCCAGCACACTGCTAGCTGAGGCAGGAAGATGGAGTTTTTAGGTTAGCCTGGGCTGTGTGCACAATGAGTCTCTCTCTCTCTCTCTCTCTCTCTCTCTCTCTCTCTCTCTCTCTCTCTCTCTCTCTCTCTCTCTCTCTCTCTCACACACACACACACACACACACACACACACACACACACACACACACAATATGTGTGTATATATATATACATATATATTTGTATATATATATATGTATATATATATATGTATATATATATGAGTAATCACCAGGAAACCATGTCTGAATTTAGCAACATTTACAGACTCCTGAATGAAAATAGTCTGTCGTCAGAAAACTTTTCTGTGAGTACTTGCTCCCTTCCAAAGTCAGAGCACATCTCATGTAGCACTAGGAGGGACCTGAGGACCCCTTGGTAATGAGAGGTGTTGGGGTTCCCATTCACTTGCAGAGAAGTGCCCTTACCCGAATGCAGTGAGACATGTAATTGAGCACGGTGGCTTTGAGGGTAAAGGCCTCTCCTCGCACCACAGAGTAGGGGAGTGTGACTTCCAGGAAGAAGGGCTGGAAGGCTTGAAGAGAGATGGTGGAGGAGAGACCAAGGCCAGTGGCTCCAGACAAGCAGAATGCACTGGCCTTCCACTCAGTGATGGTGTCGGGGACCTTTACCGCCAACTCACCGTCCCCGGATTCGCTGGTGTGGAGGAAGAAGAACAGGAAAAACAAACAAACAAACAAACAAACAAACAACAAACCAGAAAGTGATAGCTCAGAAACAAGCACAGAAAACAAGGGACTAAATCTAGGGGGCTGATGCTTCTGTTGGTCTCCGGAAGTTCTCCCCTCCCCTCTTCTTCCCTTCCTGCCCGTCCCTCCCGTTTTTATTTTGGTTTTCCTTCTCTTTCTTTTTCCCTGGGGGAGAGGACAGCTTGCTATTTTCTGTTACTTCTGTTGCCTGGGAACCACATAAGGGGAAGAAGGATCGTGTTTTTGCTCTGAGGTTGTAGAATGGAAAGGATCAGGACCCAAGGTCCCAGAGCAGGACTTTCACACCTTCACCTGTGCTAAATCCCAGGGGACACTCAACTCACTCCAGTGGCACTATGTCCCAGATCCAGGTCTCTGGGAAGTACTTCCGCACTGTCTCTCTTATTTCCACCATCTCAGCCTCTTGCGAGTTGCCCATCAACATCATCGAGGCGCCAGCCATAGGCGCTGATCTGAAGCCAGCTCCTGAGGGTGCAGCCAGAGGCATGGCTTGACCTACTATCATGAGAAGACAACAATTGATGAGCACCATTCTCCTAACTGATTTGGGATGGTTGTATGTTTCTTATGGAGAAGAGGGTCATCTATCTACCCAATAATTACATTTTTATATTTTTAATAGTTTATATAGTTTATACATTTGTTCTACCACATCATTGAATAGAGGTGGGTATATTGTTCTTTATAAGGCAAGTATAGTTTCCTTTAGGATGGCTCTTCCCCTGAAATGATTATGTCTCTCACAGGCACCAGCAGTGAACAGCAAAGAACAAGGAAATTAGCTGGAGCGAGAGTTCAGAAATACGACTTAAAACCGATCCACAGCCAAAGATGCAATGAATCTCAGGTGAGCTCTCAGTATGCATTGCTCATTGGTCTGTAACCTTGGGCCGAAGCATGCAACATGTATACTTTGCACTGCCCTTCACTGCTTGAAGCACCCTGACTGAGATTCCAGGCTGCTGTGTGCCATGGACCACAGCCGTTTTGTCCTCCATATAAAGGTTTCTGCTCTAATAGACGCATAACAGCTTAGTTACAACAGTAAGAAGTTTTAATATTTTCTTTCTATCACAAAGGTATCACACTAGTCTATCTTGAGGTTGTATCATTTAGAATGTCTTGAGTTTAAAAAGACTGCTATTGTTTGAGTTGTTGGCTTGAGTTTGGTAAAAACGTGGTTCAATGAGTTTTAGCACGGTGTTAGCATAGAATGTCAAGTAATTTCTGAAATGGCCATAAACATGCATCTACTGTATTTTACTGTGTGTTTATACGAAGTGTCACTCTCAGCACCGATGAGTATAAAGTCAATGTGTCAATCAAGGCTGAGAAACACCGAAGATGCTTCGGATCCTCAAGAAAACAATATGCATTTAAAATTTAGTTCTTTATGCAAGCATAGACAAGCACATTTATCCGATCAGTATGCAAATTTGCTTTTGTCTTTAGTAAATGGCAAATGCATAGGCACACCAAAGAATTGTTTTAAAGTAAATCTCTCTATGATTCACTCTCATTGAACATTTTTATATTTGTAACTATGTAATACAGATGTGTGCCAAGGTTACATTTGGAAAGAGGTTATGAGTGTGCCAAGTTTTGGAAGTCCATTATACACCGCTGGGATCAGCTGGGATTTGATCAGGAGATTTCGTCCTGTGGAACTTAAGGTAGTTGTTGGTTGATGGGAAGCCAGGGATGGGGAGGAAATTCCAGGGCAATGGCCGTGCAAACATATTCACCACGATGGGAAGGCACCTTCAGAAGTTATCGAAAAGCCCCTCTAGAGTAAAGTGTCTCTTTCAAGAGTGTAGTTACCATAGTCAAGCAAATTGAAGTGTAATTATAGAATAAAACACCATGGGATTAAGATAAAGAGGTCTTTTAAGGACAGACTCAGGGAGAGCAAAGAAATACACTCGCAAGTAGTTTCTGTGTGAGTGTAACATGGAAAAAGCCTAGGAAAGCAACATGAAGCTCAGCCACTGAAATGGGTGCTCGCTCTGACAAAAGCCTCAGATGCTGGCACGGCTGACCTAGATGTGGTGTCTACCGAGGACAGAGGAAGGATGAAGAGGTGGGTTGGTGTCTAGGATCAAAAGGCCAATTTTGACAAGGGATAGGGGAGAGGAGAGGGAAGCGAGGGAGAGAGAAGTATGGGAGAGGAGAGGACATGCAGAGAGAAACAGTAGTCATGCTCATATTTGGCAGAGTGACTTGTGAATACATTGTCAAAGGAGCTGTAAGGAGCCAAAGATTCAGTATGTATAAAAATGCTCTTTAAACACCCACCCTACCCAAGAGAAGCATCATGGTTGTTTTGCTCCTATTATTCTAAAAGACAAACAAATCACATCCTTACCTCCTACCATAGGCGAATAGTGATGGCGATAATACTCTTGACAGTAGCGTGGTTTGTGGATTTTGGAGTTGGTAAAAATATTTAATCCTACAGACTGGAAAAACATCACATGTTAAAGGTGTTAGAAAGCCCAGTCTTGCGACTGCGATTCTTTTCTTGGGTTCATGCTGTGATTTCATTACTGTTTGACATACGGTTCCTAGGATCAATGTAAAGATTTTGTATTGAATAGGAAAAAAGCTATAACACACAGTGTTGTCCCAGAAGGGCAAGCTCATGGGGCTAATGAGTGTGAAATGGGATTCAAGTCCATTTCTTCTCCCCCTGCTTTAAAAGATTTTCTCTGTGGTGGTTTGTATTTATGCTCGGTCCAGGGAGTGGCACTATTAGAAGGTGTGACCCTGTTAGAGTAGGTGTGCCACTTTGGGTGTGTGCTATAAGACTCTCATGCTAGCTGCCTGGAAGTCAGTATTCTGCTAGCAGCCTTCAGATGAAGGTATATCTGCACCATGCCAGCCTAGGTGCTGCCGTGTTCCACCTTGGTGATAATGGACTGAACCTCTGAACCTGTAAGCCAGCACCTAAATGTCGTCCTTATAGAGTTGCCTTGGTCATGGTGTCTGTTCACAGCCGTAAAACCCTAACTAAGATAGTCTCCTACGCCTAATGCCTCCGTAATGGTATTTCTTCCTTTTTTCCTTTCTTTCTTTCTTTCTTCCTTTCTTTCTTCCTTCCTTCCTTCCTTCCTTCCTTCCTTTCTTTCTTTCTTTCTTTCTTTCTCTCTCTCTCTCTCTCTCTCTCTCTCTCTCTCTCTTTCTTTCTTTCTTTCTTTCTTTCTTTCTTTCTTTCTTTCTTTCTTTCTTTCTGTCTTATGTTACCTTCCTTTTCCTGAATCTATGTGTTTAGCTCTTTCCCTGCCTTTTCTCTTGAAACCGTAGCTTGGGTTGGTTTCCCGTTTCCCAAGTGAGTATCTGTGCTCAGCTCAACCTGTGTGGATTTTCTCGCTCTCTTTTCTTTCTCAGTTTATTGTCACTGAGATCTGCTCCCAAGTGCCCACACTGTGATCACCTGAACCCTCAAGTCACCTGTTCTCAAAGTTTACTTTCAATGCTAGTCACAAATAAACACCCCTCAATGTCTTATCTCCCAGCCTGTGGGAAACAGCGTGACTCTGGGTGGGGCACAGCTCCAGTGGCAGTTGTTGTGTGAAAGAAAGGAAGAAAGAAATCATGAATAAAAGATTAAATGGCTATGATTTTGGAAAGTTGCAGAGAGGTGATTTAAGTTGTTCTCTGCTAAGCTGTGGACCTCTAGAGGAAGACTTTTATATATGTTTTTTAAGGTAAAACAAAGAGTTTTAGCCTATTTTGAGAGGATAAAATGTAATTCACCATCTGGATATACTTTAGAATTATAGCTCTGCTTACATATAGTTAATCTTAAAAATATACTTTGAAAACAGAATGATACTTTTTCCTAAGTGGACTTTATCTATAAGACCAAGCATTGAAAGATAGGACCTTGTGAAGTTAAAAAACTTTGCAAAACAAAGAAACCAGTGAACTGATTTTTGGAGGAACTGGCTACTGAAGGGGAGAAAATCTTGGCCAACTGTACATCTGACATAGGATTACTATCTATAATATACAAAAACCTCAGAAAACCCTAAACAGCAAGAAATCAACCCGTAAGAAAGCTGGTTCATAAAATGAACAGATAGATCGTTCTCAGAAGGTGAAATACAGGTGGTCAATAAACATACGAGACATGATAGCTCCCTTAGCTATTAGAAAAATATAAACCAAAGCCATGTTGAGAGTCTGTATTTGTCCAGTCAGTCATTAAGTCATTGAGGAAAACATCGTAACAGCAAATACTGACAAAGAAACAAGCCAAAGAAATCTCTTAAATCCTGCTGGCAGCAGTGTGGACTAGTTCAGCCACCATGGAAACGTGGAGGTTCTCAAAAACCTAAAAGGAGGTAGATATTCCATATGACTATATTACCCCTTTTCCCAACGTACTGCAAGTCAGACCATCAGAAGTCACTTGCATTTTGGTTTTTATGAAATCACTGTTTGCAATAGCTAACTGATAGAACCAACTTAGCTGTCTAAAAATAGAGGCATGGATAGGGAAAGTGACACACACACACACATAACATGTATCATATATACAAGTATATATACATATGTATGTATGTATGTATGTATGTGAGTTTTTTCAGTCATAAAGAAAAATGAAGTCATGTCATTTGCAGGAAGATATATGCAACTGGAGATAATCATATGAAGTAAGCTAAACCAGTCTCAGAAACAAAATTTACCACATTTTCAATGATTCTATGTTTTCTCTCATTTGTGGTTCCTAGACTTTATATAGATATATAAAGTCTTGCCTTCGTATGTTAATGAAAGTAGAAGTGAAGCAGTCTAGGGGACAAAATGACTCATGAAAATTGGGAGGGTGAGGAGAGGGAATGTGGGACATTACCAGAAGGATATGATCAACCAACAATGTGTACACAGATGCTTTAAAACATTTAAAGAATTTATTGTGCAAAGGGCTTATATTATGGCTGCCAGGAATGACTTATATTATCTTATATATTGACTTATATATTAATGACATATATTAATCTCTAACACATGCACACATATCCAGTTGCTATTTAAGGTGCCCAGGAAATAATCCCTATAGATATGTTTTTATACAAATTAACCCATGCCTCTGAGACTCTTTTCTCTTATCTACCATTTTGTTAGAGAAAGGGAAGGGTTAGGTTGTGGTGCTCAGAAGCACTGGACTTTAGCATCTTAATGACTTAGAACTCAGCTCTGCTGTGTCTCAGGAGGGATTACCTGAAAGATGCTGTGTGCGTCATCGTCGCTCAGAGAGTGCTTTGGTGTGTACACGATCCCGTTGTGAGTGATGTCCTCTGCGCTGATGCAGTTCTCACTGTTTTCGTACACTGGGGCACCAAAGTGAGTGGCCTGGACAGTCTTTCCTGGCAGCAATTTATAGATCTGTACATTGGAGGAGAACAAAGGGAAACTGTTTCTTGTTGTACTGCTTAAAGAATTTTAATGTGGCAGCGTTCAATATGGAATTTAAATCACCATGGTTTTAGTTACCTTTGCCATGTGTATTATACCAGGGACAAGGAAGAATCATAGAAAGAGAGTGCCATAGTTTCTAACCCTCATGCAAAAATATAGTACTTGAAGAGATAGGAGGTTGGAGATGTAGCTCAGTCGGTAGAATGCTTATCTAACTAACACGAATGAAGCCTTGGACCTCATCTCCACCACTACAAAAGCTAGGCATGCCCGTGCAGGTGTGTTATCCGAGCACACAGGAGGTAGAGGCATGAGATCGAAAACTCAAGGTCATCCTTAGCCTATGAGTTCAATGACAGCCTGGACCGTTGTATGATTCTTTCTGAAAAACTGAGGTGAATTTATCGAAATTGATCTGAACGTAGAAGAATATGAAGACCAGAGCTAGATGCTGGCAGTGTTCAGGTTAATGGTGCAGAGAGAGAGAATGGATAATGGGTACTGAGAGACAATGGGCTCACTTCTGAACCATTGGTGTCTACAGTGCTGGACCTGGAAGTAAGATGCAGAGGATAACTATAAAACCGGTGAAGAATCTGTGAAGCCTGTAAATGAGGATGCTTCTCTGAAAACACAAAGGCATTTTAAAGGCATGTTTGAGAAGAAACTGTTCTTGTCCACTCTTGAGACCAGTAAGTGTTTGGTTTCAGAGAAAGCACAAAAACCTGGCATCTTACACAATCATCAAATGGGCCGGACGAAATTTAATTTCTCTAAAACATATTGTAGCGTAATTAAGACATCCTATTTGTGCTTTATCATTCTAAAAGTGAAGTGATAGGACAGACCACAAATTATTATTCACTTGTTAAGAGACACCAGGGTAAAATGAGACGAGTATGTAAAGCACTCTGTTCAGTGACTGTTGGGGGTGACATCACGCTCATCACCGTGCGGATCTCGTCCCTTGTGGTTATGGTTTACAAAATCGGTCTGGCCATTGTCAGCATCTTTTGATACTCAAGACTGCAGTGGGACTTACTGATTCAGGTGAGAGCTTGGCTTCCGGCTTCAGTAGCAGAACACTCTGGTCTACCGAAGTGAGGGCGCAGAGGGACAGAGGCGTGGCTTTGACCTTCAGGTGGGTGTCAGAGGCTGGCAGGCTCTGTGCTGATGGGAAACTCAAATTTACCTGCAAAGTACACATGATTATAGCAGTATCTTAAAACAAAAAGAGTATTAAGTACAGTCTTGACACTCTCCTCCAGCCAATGCTGAGGTTTTTTGTTTTTTGTTTTTTTGTTTTTGTTTTTTAAATGTTCTTTCTCTTTTGCCATTTTAGAGCAGGGTTATTTTCCTAGTAACTTCCCACTCAACATCCTCAGAATGACCTGGAAATGTGGCACCGATTTACTTAACTTTCTTCTCTCTTTCTGTAGCTGGGAGAAAGCAAGTTGATTTTGATCCCATTGAAATAGAATCTGGTATGATATTGGAAGCACTCTAAGGAGGGAGAAACTGAACTTCATATGCCACTTTTATTCCACCTCAGCCACATGGAAAATCAATTCACGTGGGGTATGTGACTCCAGAGTAGTGGAAGACAAAAGCTATAATTTGGTAGCTCTTCATCTCAGGGACAGAGCAACTTTCAGCTCTGTACTCAAAACCAGTTTTCTTTTTTATCATTTGGCTTATTTTTAAATTAATTGGAGACAGGATTTTGCACATATCCCAGCTTGGCTTTGAACTCACGATGTAACCCAGGTTCCTTCTGATGCCTCCTGAGGGCTGATGTCAGAGTATGCATCCACCATGCCTGACCTACACTCTTTTCTCTCCTTTGCCTTTCAGCTATATGCAAACAGGCAGTCTCGGGGCTAGCTTCCAGAAAAACCATTTAAACTAATACATATTTAATGTGTACACACTGTCTTAAAGGAAAGACATTTTAAAATAGAAAACAGTTTTTCTCTGTCCAATAAAAGACTGAAAACAAAACTCTGGGTTGAAGAGACATGTCCCTGTCTGACCCCAGTTCTTCTTCACTCTCTCGGGCTCCTCTTTGGGATCTGTTCTGCTGGCATTTGCATGGCCATCAGCCTTCTTGTGAGTGGCACACCAATCCTCATTTGAGCTACTGTTAGTGCTTTCTTCTACCTTGGGTCAACGGTTAGGTGAAAAGGTGATCAGACGCGAACATAGCTTTGAATGAAGTTTGCCTTCTATCAAGAATTTTTGTGCCGTTACACAGAGATTTCCAGAATCAGAGAGATTCTTTTCAGTCAGGCATTGATTCTGAGTAGAAAGTAATTTTTTTTCTGTCAATTATATGCTGTCAGATACCTTCACGTCTGGAGTGTGAAGAAATGAACTCACCAGGCTAAGGACTGCTGCCCATTGCTAGAGTGAAGTGGCCCTCCCAAGATTCCCCCCCGGAAGCTGGTGCAGGAGACTCACTAAACAGGAAGTTCATAAAGGAACCAGCATGATGCTTCTGAACGCAACAGCCAACTTTAACAGTGCTCCTTAGATGGAAGTGAAGATTTATGCAGGAATCCATGCCTTCTTTTGCTTAGATCACTGCACAATTACTATATGTGACTATGTAATGTGAATATAAAAATGCTCACTTGCTGTAAATAGACATTATCCTCATAGTTATAGTTTTGAAGGAAAAAAAAAGTGGCTGAAGTTGACAGAGCCCATCTACTAGAATAGTAAAAAAAAAAAAATTCAGATAAGGGCCAATTCTGCTTGGGAAAAACTTATTTACAGCTTAGTGGAGCTCACATGACAGCTTTGGAGTCTTTAAAAATGACAGAAGATCTCACTGATGAATTAATTTTTTTATATTTTAATCCTTATTGGCTTGCCAAAGGCCTGTACACTTTTTTGTCTATATTGAGGAGCTAACTTTAAATTCACAGTAGTGCACTCTCCTGCAGTGTATGGAATGTAGGTTTGCTAAGGAACTGGTGGCATGAGACTGACACATCTTGGTGAAAAAGCATTTTCTTTCTTTTTTTTCTTTTTCTTTTTTTCTTTCTTTTTCAAGACAGTGTTTCTCTGTGTAGCCCTGGCTGTCCTGGAACTCACTCTGTAGACCAAGCTGGCCTCAAACTCAGAAATCTGCCTGCCTCTGCCTCCCAAGTGCTGGGATTAAAGGCGTGCGCCACCACTGCCCAGCAACGAGAAGCATTTTCAATAGAAAGTTTGGTATCAAAATATTTCAAAATAATTTAAAAGTTTGATATGGGGCCTGGAGAGATGGTTAAGCATTAAGAGCACTGGGTGCTTTTCCACAGGACTTGGTTCATTTCCCAGCACCCACATGGCTGTTTACACCGTCTGACTTCAGTTCCTGGAGATCCTGTATCCTCTTCTGGCCTTTAGAGGCATACACAAGGTGCACAGGCATATATCCAGGCAAAAACAAAAGACAATAGTATATATATTTTAAAGTTTGTTGTAGATTAGATTTTGAAATCCACATGAATCTTTTAAATGAAAAAGAATTCTGCCTGTGGCCACCTCCTTTGGGCACTGCCATTGGACTGCCCTTTGGGCACTGCCATTGGACTGCCCTTTGGGCACTGCCATTGGACTGCCCTTTGGGCACTGCCATTGAACTGCCCTTTGGGCACTGCCATTGGACTGCCCTTTGGGCACTGCCATTGGACTGCTGAGGTGCTATGGCTCTTCTCACTAACTTGAGAGATACTTAGGGGGTGTTTAAGAATCCTGTGCTGTGGTTTTAAAGTAAATATTAAGCCAGGTATGTGAATTTAGTTCTAACATTTGAGGCAGAGGCAGGAGGATCTCTGTGAATTCTAGGCCAACCTTGTCAATATTAAGTTCCTGGACAGCCAGTGCTACATAGAGAGACAAAAAAAAAAAAAAAAAAAAAAAAAAAAAAAAAAAAAAAAAAAAAAAAGTACTTTTTTATTGCCCTCACTTATAAAGGAGAGAATAAAAGGATCGGCTTACACACAAACACCCACCTTATTGGCAAAACACTTCTCAATTTCGAATTTCTGAGCATCAGTGACAAGTTCTTCATTAGGTAAAATAGTGTAAACCAGCAGCTGGGCCTCAGGAGCCATGCCTGGCTCCACTTGGACTGGGAAGGAAAATACCCCTTTCACTGGAAAATAGAAAAGATTCAGGGTTATGGGTTTGGAGTGGATTCTTAATTTTATAGCATAACAGTTTTTAGAATACTTTAAGAATTCATATTTGTATCCTGTAAAAGAGACTTGCACTTTGCAGTGGTGTTTCATAAATGCACGCTGAACAAACGTGCATGCAGGGGTGCTTCCTAAAGGCATGCTGAATGAATGATGTTTTAAAATTTTTTTAATATTTATTTATTTTACTTATGAGTGTTCTATCTGCATGTATACTTGCATACCAGAAGAAGGCAGCACATCCCAGTGTAGATGGTTGTGAGCCACCATGTGGGTGCTGGGATTTGAACTCAGGACTTCTGGAAGAGCAGACAGTGCTCTTACCACTGAGCCACCTCTCTAGCCCCATGAAGGATGTTTTTATAGGTAAAACTTTAATTTTGTTCCCCTGCTAAGTAGGAAAAAGCACTTAGTATATGTTTCTATTTCAAAATTTATTTTATTTTATTTCATGTTATTTTCTGTATGTGAGACACTCCTTCACGGGTGTCTGTGCAGCATATATGTTTAGTACCCACAAAGGCCAGAAGACAGCATCAGATCCCCTGGAACTGGAGTTACAGACGGTTGTGAGTCACCACGTGGGTGCTGAGATTTGAACCCAGGTCCTCTGAAAGAGCAGCCAGTGCTCTTAGCTACTGAGCCATCTCTCCAGCCCCAGCCCCCTTTTAAATTTCAAACACACTGATAACACAACTATAGTGAGAATGCAGAAACTGAAGAGATGCTATAGACCTAAAGACCCCATGGTGATCCTGCCTTTAGAGAAGGGGATACTGCATCTTTATTAGACTGGTAGAATCTAAATGTTGCTAAAAGTCCTCTAGGAAATATGAGTGAGTCCTGGTGTAGTAGATATCTTAGAGAAGACTTAACATAGTATAAACAGACAGGAAAAACACAGAGATGAGAAGTAATGCCAGGTGTTTGGCAATTCAAGCTGGTGGGTTAGAGGCAGCCTACAGCCACTACTCTTCATGGGAAAGTCAAATCAACTAGGGAGCAGTTGCTTTCAGAGGTGGGTGACTGTGGAAACATGCTAAGCTCAGAGAGGAAAACACAACCTACTCAGTGGGGGTTATCTTCTGCAGCTCTTCACCAAACAAAGTATTGAGACACAGAATATATATAGTGAGAAAAAGAAAAAAGAAGAACAAACAACTTAGTCATAAAATGGGTGAGTGATGTGTGTAAGACTCGGAGATGCTCACAGTCAATGAACATGAACAGCATTCAGTGTCTATAGCCACCAGGGAAATACAAATCATATTTACACTGAGGTTCCACTTCGTTCCAGTCAGAACGGCAAAAAAGAGAACACAAACAACCCAAGAAGAAGAAGTGGAGAAGCTGTGGAGAAGGACCCTTAAAATGCAGATGCTAAGAATGTAAATTAGAGTAGTCACTAAAGTAAACAACATGAAGGATTCGAAACAAGCTAGAAATAGTATTAACATACGCACCAGCTACGGCACTCTGGCGTGTTTATCAGAAGACCATGAAATAAGACACATAAATATCCACACTTACTGTAGCTCTGCTTACTACCACCAATATAAGGAGTCAACTTAAGCATCCATCCCCTCATAAATGGGCAAGAAAATGTGTTACATATGGACAATGGAATATTATTCAGCCATAAAGAAGAATGAAATTAGGTCATCTTCAGGAAAATGGGTGGAAGTAGAGGACATTATGTTAAACAAAACAAGCCAGAAAAAGAGATTAGTATTGTATGATTTCTCTTATAGGAGGAAAAATAATGACCCGAAACTCCTAAAAGAGCCCAGGAAAGGGAAGGGAAGGGGAAGAGGATGAGCAAGATAATGGAGGCCAAAATATGATCCATACATGCATGGAGACGTCACTGGGAAACCCATTAGCTTGCATGACTGATAAGTATTGATGAGTATAATAATTAAAAAAAAAACAAAAAACAAAAAACAAAAAACCCTACAGCCAGTGAGGGCCATGGAGGAGGGGGATTCTCATCTATCGCACAATGGCAGAAGCCCTGGCTGAACTGCATCCTGAAGCTACGTGGGGAAGCAAAAGTAAAGGAGGGATTGAGAAGATTAAAGAGAAGCATTGGTGTCCAGCCTGGCTTCTTCCTGCTATGGGCAGTGAGATTTGGTAGGAGTGAAAACCGAGGCTCACTCATCACGAAGCAAGAAGGATTTGTTGAGAAAAAATCATTTCGGAAAAACTCCCATTATGCAGCTTCTAAGGGACACAGAGCACTTTCTGGGTTGGAGAGAGAAACTCCTCCAGCTAAGGACTTCAAAATGCTCAGTCACAAAACTTTCTCTTCAAAGTCTGTTTGAAGAGGCTCTGTGTGTGACTCACAGATCTCCCCTTCACCTTAGCAAAAGCCAAAACGGGAGGTGAAATCACCCAGGAAGCATCTACGGAGAAACTTTTGCCTAGGATATATAAAATCTTCGTGGCATGCAGGCAGATGACAATGATTCCTGAGGGATTTATCCTACAAGAGACACTGTCTCTTTAAATGGACAGAGATGGTAGATAAAGGGGGAGTGTTTGATCCCTCTGAGTCCAGGACACTAAACCAGCTACTTGCAGATGCTCTGTGGGAAGGGAAGGGGGCTTGCAAGTGATGTTGAGTTAGGAGGACAGAGACACCAACCAGAGAGGATGGTCAGTCTGTGTTGGAATCTGGGGCTGTTTGTCTGCATGGACCTCATATCTCTCCAGACAGATGATTTTCACTGTGGCATTGATCGTATCCAAGGCCTTAATGCCTAATCTTTATGATTTTAAATGATTTGATTTGGGACTGTTTTTCTGAATATGGTATATGAGATTTGAGGACTTGAGGAAAGGCTGTAATGGACTGAGGTGCTTGTCGATGAGAGACTGAATTTGACTTGTTGGATGGGCACATGGATTTTGAAATGCTTGTGGTAAGCAGAATTCTAAGCCTAGATATCTAGACCTGGAAATCTTTGAGTATGTTATTTTATATGGCGATAAGACCTTCACAGATGTTAAACCAGGACCACGAGATGTGAAAAAATTTTTGAGTTATCCAGGTGGAGTCAGTGCCCTTATAAGGATGGTTATAAAAGGGAGGCAGGCAGGTGAGGTTTGAAGATGGAGAGCTGCATGCTACCTTTGAAGGTAAAGAAAGGGATTGGCGGAGGCCTTTAGGAAAAGCAAGAATGTTGGGTCTTCTCCGGAGCTCAAGGTCTAAGGCAGTCTAAGGCACTCCTGCCAAGAACTTGACTTGGGCCCAGTGAGACTTCTGGACAGAAATATAAGAAAAGAAATCTGTGTTGTTATGTGCCAGGAAATGTGTGCTAACCCATCATGGCAGTAATGGGGATCCAACATATAAATTCATGAAAGAAAAATTTTCTTCCATCATTTTTTTTACATTTTTGATTTTTTTTGCTTTTTGAAAATAATTATGAAATGAGTATATTTAACTTCAGAAATAAAACCCCCCCAATCCAGAAATGTTCTGAGCAGCTTTCTCACTGAACAACAGAGGGCTGCCATGCACTTCCTGCAATGTGAGAGAAGCTTCGGTTTGCTCAGTTGTTGAAGTTTGGCAAGATGAGTGAACATTAAAAAAAAAAAAAAAAAAGGAAAGCAAAAGATTCTTACTGTTTCCTCGTTCAAGTGACAGCACGTGGCTTCCTGAGTTGAAAATGCTTCCCCTTGCTTTGATCTGAAGACAGAAGGAAATACACCCATTACCATTGTGAGGTCTGTCTGCCCAGACAGGTTAAGGCATGTCTGTTAGCATACTCATGATATATAAATAACTAGCATGCTGCTGCAACTCAGGAGTAATTTTTATTACTTTATTTCCTTTCCAATTTTTATTACTTTATTTCCTTTCCATCACTTTCATATGTGTGTGTTTTAAATAATAAGTACATAAAGAACACATATGGTATGCACTTACTGATAAGTGGATATTAGCCCAAAAGCTCGGAATACCAAGATACAATTCACAGTCCACGTGAAGCTCAAGAAGGAAGACCAAAGTGTGGATGCTTCAGTACTTCTTAGAAAGGGGAGCAAAATACTCACAGGAGGAGATACAGAGACAAAGTGTGGAGCAGAGACTGAAGGAAAGGCCATCCAGAGACTGCCACACCTGGGGATCCATCCCACATACAGACACCAAACCCAGACACTATTGTGGATGCCAAGAAGTGCTTGCTGACAGGAGCTTGATATGTCTCCTGAGATGCTCTGCCAGAGCCTGACAAATACAGAGGTGGATGCTCACAGCCAACCATTGGACTGAGCACAGGGTCTCCAGTGGAGGAGTTGGAGAAAGGACTGAAGGAGCTGAATGGGATTGTAACCCATAGGAAGAGCAACAATATCAACCAACCAGAGCTCCCAGAGCTTCCAGGGACTAAACCACCAACCAAAGAGTACACATGGAGGGACCCATGGCTCCAGCTGCATATATAACAGATGATGGTCTTGTTGGCCATCAATGGGAGGAGAAGCCTGTGGTCCTGTGAAGGCTCGATGTCCCAGTGTAGGGGAATGCCAGGGTGGGGAGGCGGGAGTGGCTGGGTGGGGGAGCACCCTCATAGAAGCAGGGAGAGGGAGGATGGGATAGGGTGTTTCTGGGGGGGGAAATAGGGAAATGGGATAATATTTGAAATATAAATAAATAAAATACTCAATAAAAATAAAAGTATATAATTTTATGTTTTATTTTCTTTAGTTTTGTTGTTGTTGTTGTTTTGTTTTGTTTTTTCAAGACATGGTTTCTCTGTGTAGCCCTGGCTGTCCTGGAACTCACTCTGTAGACCAGGCTGGCCTCGAACTCAGAAATCCACCTGCTTCTGCCTCCCAAGTACTAGGATTAAAGGCATGTGCCACCACCACCTGACTTTAGTATTTATTATTCCCAGTAGTGTATAAAAAGTATGTATGTATGTATTTTTAGTACCTACTGTATGTGAAATATATGGTGGAGACAAATGTATAATACAAGTATCTTCTATTGTTACTTTAATTTTTTTTTACATTTTTATTTATTTATGTATGAGAGCACACCAGAAGAGGGCATCAGATCTCATTACAGATGGTTGTGAGCCACCATGTAGTTGCAGGGAATTGAGCTCAGGACCTTTGGAAGAACATCCAGTGCTCTTAACCAGGGAACCATATCTCCAGCTCCTAGTTACTTTTATTTTAAAATAAACAAAATATATTGCTCATTCTCTGTGTGGCCAACTCTGACATAAGGTAATGTGAACAATTCAATTTGTTTAATAATTATGTGGATTGTTGTCTCAAATATTCAGGTAAGATAACTGATACCTGTTTCTGAGGAAGAAGCCCCATAAATCATCCAAGGTCTTAAGACTACGAAGAGATAAAGTGGAAATTATAACTATTGTAAATGTGGTACTTTTTTTTAAAATATAGAAATAAAGAAGTGTTATTTAGAGTCAATATTTATTTTGTTCCCTGGTTCCCTGGTTAAGAGCACTGGATGTTCTTCCAGAGGTCCTGATTCAATTTCCTGGAACTACATGGTGGCTCACAACCATCTGTAATGGAATCTGATGCCCTCTTCTGGTGTGCATTCAGACATAAATAAATTGAACAAGACACATGGTGAATTAAAGCATGAATAATTTCATAGGAAGCAGTTTATCTTCCAATATAAAAGATGGAAACCTAAATATTAACACTGATGTTCTATAAAACTCATTATTTTAAGAGGAACCTAAGAAATTTGGAGTCTATACAATTAGAAAGAGATGCAGTGACTTTCACTCTTACCAGATAGTAAAAGGTTAAGTCTTTTTCATTCTTCATGATATCTTCATTCAAGAGGTAGTGTATCCGAATCTCCTGAGTTTGCCCACAGGCCAAAGTACCAAGAACAAGTTCAAGCTGAATATAACTGTGGCTTGGGGAAAAGATTCGAGTTGCAGAATGATCTGCCTGTGTGTGAAATTCATCAAGCCACCAATTATCGTAGCAGATATGGTTCTCCTTGTAGATGACCTAATAGGAAAATGAACAAGACATTTGTTTTTTGTTTGTTTGTTTGTTTTTGAGACAGGGTTTCTCTGTATAGCCCTGGATGTCCTAGAACTCACTCTGTAGACCAGGTTGGCCTTGAACTCAGAAATCCACCTGCCTCTGCCTCCCAAGTGCTGGGATTAAAGGCATGTGCCACCACTGCCCGACGAATAAGACATTTATATTTAGTGTTTGTTTATCATCTATCCATCCATACATCCATCCACCACCTACCCACCCACCCACCCTACCATCTATCTATCTATCTATCTATCTATCTATCTATCTATCTATCTATCTATCTATCCATCGATCACTTACTTATGTATCTTTTTGTAAAAAGGTTGTTTTCTTAAATCTATACCCACTTTCCCACCTTCCTATTAAGAGTATTTAAACTTTTGTATCTCAGGGTGACTTTAAAACTCACAGTCTTCTTGCTTCTGCCTCCTGAGTGCTGGGATTAAAAAATGCTCCCTATGCTTGCAAAGCCCATGTATACTTTTTCTGTTTAGACTTATTTCATTAGTTGCACATGTGAGCAATTATTTTACTTACAATATTTCACACACATATTTTTTGACCGAGTTCCCCATGAATCTTTTTTATCCTATTGCCGATCCCAGAACCTCTGTTCTTCCAGAGTCTCTCTCCTATTGTGCCTTTTTTGGTGTGTGACCCGCGGCATTTAATTAGGGTTGTCTCATGAGTATGTGTTGTGTGTCATTTGATTGAGTGGGGGCAAGGTACCCATGGCTACATCACCGAGGAACATGACTTTCCTCTCCCCTGCCGGCCCAGTGTTTCATAACCTGTGGGTTACAACCTCTTTGGGGGGTGTCAAACAACTCTTCCACAGGGGTCCCACATCAGATATCCTGCATATCAGATATTTACATTATGGTTCGTAACAGTAGCAAAATTAGTTAAGAAATAGCAACAAAAATAATTTATTAGTAGTTGTATTAAAGGTTGAGGACTACTGATCTAGCTCCTCTGCCGGAGCTGGGGCCTTTCTCTCTTATGCTAGCTCCAGCCTTGTATATAGGTCTTGTGAAGGTAGCTACTGCCATATCCTTTTACAGCTTTATTGCATAAGTTATTTGACTGTTGAAGCACAAACAACAATGATATTATGCTAAAGGAATCAGGTGTAAGCTAACTGATAATAGAATTATGAAAATAGCAAACCCTTCCAGGTGTTCCCAGGAGAATCCTCCCAGTGTCACAGAAAGCAGAGCGTTCTGTAAGTGTTCCCGACACAGAACTTTCTGCCTCCCCTTCCCTGTTCCTACGCTGCTCAGTTTGACTTATTTCCTATCACATTTCCTTCTGTCCCTGGAGTTCATGTGCCTCCCTATCACACATCCTCAAGTTGCGCGTAGTCCTGTGGCCTAAGCCTTTTCAACCTCACCTGCCCATTTCTACTTACCGTGGCTCTCATGAACGGAAATGTGAAGTTGGAAGTGTCAATGAGAATGTTGGCCAAGCCATGCTCATCTGTGGTAAGAGTGGTCCGGTACCCAGTTGGATTCACATGCACAGTTACATTTTTGTTGGGCATTGGTCTATCCTTCTCATCAACAAGAAGAGTCTAGAAACAGGAAAGTGATAGCCGGTTACAAATGGCCACTCCATTTTTCCAGTCTTCTCAGTTTACACCTTTGTCTCTTGCTCAGTCCCTGTCCTTCCCTGAAGACCTTCACATCTGCAAATGAGACTTATTTTGTGAGCTTTAAATTGTGATATTTCTTAAATATTTCTTCAGGCTTTGAAAACTGATGGTTTATTTTTATTTTATTTCTTTTAAATGGTTTTATTTACATTTTATTTTACGTGTATGAGCGTTTGATCTACATGCATGTCTGTGTACCATGTGTGTTCCCAGTGTCCTTGGATTCAGAAGAGGGCATCAGATGCCCTGGAATTGGAATTTCACGTGGTTGTGAGCTGCCTTGTAGGTACTGGGAACTGAATGTGGGTCCTCTGAAAGTGCAGTACTTAGCCACTAGGACATCTCTCCAGCTCCTTATTTTATTTACTTTTTTAAAAAAAGATTTATTTATTATTATTATAAATGAGTACACTGTAGCTGTCTACAGATACACCAGAAGAGGGCATCAGATTTCATTATGGGTGGTTGTGAGCCACCATGTGGTTGCTGGGATTTGAACTCATGGACCTTTGGAAGAGCAGTCGGTGCTCTTACCCGCTGAGCCATCTCACCAGCCCAAACAAATTTTGTTTTGTTTTGTTTTGGTTTGGTTTTTTTGAGACAGGATTTCTCTGTGTAGCCCTGGCTGTCCTGGAACTCACTCTGTAGACCAGGCTGGCCTCGAACTCAGAAATCTGCCTGCCTCTGCCTCCCAAGTGCTGGGATTAAAGGCGTGTGCCACCACCGCCCGGCATTTTATTACTTTTGATTAAAAAACATTAACACTGTACAATTTTAGAATATAGTGTCACATGTTGATAGCTGCATCTCATGTGGAATGAATACATCCAGCTGCTGAACCTCTCCATTACAGCTTGTGCCTTTTTAAAAAGAAATATTTTTAATGAGATAGGGCCTCAGCTGGTTAGTTTTATGTCAGTGTGACACAAGCTGGAGTCCTTTTAGAAGAGGAGAACATGAACTGAGAAAAATTTCCCCACCTGATTGGCATGTGGGCAAGCCTGTGGTGCATTTTCTTGATTGATGACATGGGATGGCCTGGCCCATTGTGGGTGGCCCTACTCCCTGGGTAGGTGGTGCTGGGTTGCATAAAAGAGTATTCTGAGCAAACCATGAGGAGCAAGCATGTTAGAAGCATGCACCCCCTGGCCTTTGCCTCAGTCCCTGCCTCCAGGTTCCTGCCTTGGGTTCCTGCTCTGACTTTCCCAGCTGGTGTGCTACCATCTCTCTTTCTAGTTCAACTTCTCAGGAACTCACATGTCACAGTTTTCTTGTGATCTTCTCTCTACCTGTGGTGACCTTGTCAAACCACAACATACTTATCAGTGTCTTTCCAACTTGATATGAAATACTAAAGCGAATGAAAAAAGTATGAAAGTCAAATTCAGATATAAAATTCAAAATATAAATGAGGAAATTGCCCATACATTTACCCCAAAGATTATTTACTTTAAAAGCAAACTTGAAAAAAAATGCCTAAACCCTTAACTATGCTATGTAAATATAAAAGAGCATTTACTTAATTGCATCATCTGTCCTACATTTACCAACTTTACATTGTTTTAGTACTGAAAAAGAAGTCTAAAATTTTTTCAGTAATTAAAATTTTTATCATCTAGATGACATATTATTGATACCACTTGGATGTTAACTATCTTGCAAAGTCCCCAAAGTCTATGCCTCCTAAGTGGTGTCACCGCACACACAACTCATAATACATAGGGACTTCCAAGACTCCAGGCTAAAATAAACCTTTATAGGTTAATGGTCTCAAGTATCTTGTTATAGTAATGGAAAGCTGACTAACACAATTACTTTTAAAAAATTATTTCTAATTGCATCAGAAAGGCTTTGTTTATAAAGAGGGAATCAAAGAGAATATAGCCAAACACCACCAATCTGTCTGTCTGTCTATCTATCTATCTATCTATCTATCTATATCTCCATATCTATACATATTACAGAGGCATGGAAGGAAATTGATTAAAAATGTTTTTTTTTCAACATTTCACTATACTTGATAAATGCAAAATTTGTTATAGTTTCTTTTTCTAAATAATTGTTGTAAAATATTTTGACTTTGCAATTAAAATTTTTTTCTCAAAAGATCTTATGCCTGGGGTTGGGAAAATGGGTCAGTGGGTCAAGTGCTTCTTGTGCTTCATGAGGGTTCGATTCCCAGCACTACATAAATGCTGGTGAGTATGGCAGCTTGCCTGTGATTCCATAGCTTGGAAGGTAAAGACAGGAATAATTGGAGCAAGCTGGCTAGCTAGACTAGCCAGAATTGTCAAGCTCCAAGTTCAAGTGAGAGATCCTCCCTCAATGAATAAGGTAGAAAATGCCCGAGGAGGACCCCTGACGTCATCCTTGAGCCTCTCTCCATTCATGCACATGACATTCACACATGTACATGTGTGCCTATACTTGTGTAAAGATGTATACATGTATATATGTACACTCTGCACACACAAGAATATTTCATGTCCCTAAGTATGATTACAGGGGAGAATATTTTACCTGTCCAAAGAAAGGTAGCCCAGGCCTGTAATGTGTATTCGCTTTAGTAAATTTCAGTTTGCTTAAGGTATTTGTGATTTCACATGACCCAGTACCAGTGAGTTCTATTCCTGCAAAAAACAGAACAAAACCAAAAACCGTGAAGTCAGTGTTGTGGATTCAAAGCTTACCTTCTACTTCCACCTCAGCTCTCCTCCATTATTACAGGATGCTACAATAATCTGTGAATACTTTATGAGGTATCATATCCAACACATTTTTAATTTATCCTGTACATATTTTGTTAACATTATTTTAAAGTATCTGTTCATTTAGGTCATTATCCAATACATCTGGAGCTAGCCGTGCTTTTCAGAACCATGTCTAAGCTCCTCACTGTTTGACTCGAAATTCTCCATCCTGAGAATGAGTGTGCTCGCACGCTTTCTTCTACCCATCTTTCCCATGTCACTCTCCCTCCACAAAGCACATCAAATGCAAGCTTAAGAATCTCTCTTCTGCCTCTGCACTAGAATTAATTACTTCCCTTCGCATCCACTCTTCTCTTAAATTTTATATTCCTTATGGAAAATTTATCACAGTTATACACGTGCACACAAACACACCCTCACACCTTCTGGTTTTAAACGTTTTGTTTCCTGACCTTGGCAACCTGCCACTTTCACAAGATGCAGAAACCATAAAGTACTCAGAATGGAATGGACGTTGGATAAGTTTCCACTTAGGTGACATTTATTTAGAAAACAATACAAACCTGTTCCCTCCTCTTTGATTTTGGCTTCCACCTCTATCTTCATGTCATAGCCTTTTTGTCTGGGCTGGAATATTTTGGTATTTACAAGTTGTCTGAAACATCCTTTATCATCTGCCTGAAGAGAAAGGGAGAGTTCCCGAGTTCTTTGATTTGCCATGAAAATGCTGGTTATAAGTTTACAAAAAGGTTTTAAGTGTTCAGGTGCCTTTTGGCTGTTTCGTCCTTCCCAGCCCCAAGGATGACACCGTTTTCTTGTCAATCTCTGGATTATTTGCAGCCAGCCTTCGCCTCCCCACTCTAACGAAAGTGGATCCTACGTGCACTACGTCAGGTCTCCTAGAGTTTCCAAGTGTGCCATCATATTTTATAATTATAGATCTTCACATGTGTTACTCCTCAAATGATAACATTCCCTCCATTCTTCCCACTCAACCTGGGCATACCATTTTCTAAGAGGCTTCTATAATCACCTCTACCTAAGTATTGGCTACTGGCCCTGTGCTTTCTTTTATATGATATACTTAAATTTATTGGTCTACATTCCTCGTATATGGTACCGGGTTTCATTACTTCGCTGCATGCAAGTATATGATTTACTTCAACACATTTTCTCCCTCTCTTCCCCTCATTCTGCTCCTCACCCCTAGTTCCTGTGTTCACCTAGGTCCATAGTTCTCAACCTGTAGGCTGTGACTCCTTTTTGGGGGGTGGAATGACCCTTATACAAGGGTCACCTAAGACCATCAGAAAACACAGATATTTATATTACTATTCATAACAGTACCAAAATTACGGTTATGAAGTAGCGGCAAAAATAATTTTCTGGTTGAGGGTCTGCACAGCATGACACATTGTATGAGTGGTGGTTTGCGGTATTAGGAAGGTTGAGGACCACTAGCCTGTGTAGTTTTCTTTCTACTTTCTTTTCCATCATACGTAAGCACATGCATGTTTTTATATACCTTTCTATAAAAGACGGGAGCCACAAATGAGAGCACAACGTGTGATGCTTGCCTTTCTGAGGTTGACTTGACTCACCATGATTATTTCTAGTGTCCATTTTCATCTCTGTTCGTGGCTAAAGCATTTCCTTCTGCAGATCACACCACGGTTTCTTTATCCACTCCTTTACTGACAGACACCTCAGCTGGTTTATAGCATAACTATTAGGAACAATGCTGTAATAACTGTGGATGTGCCAATGTGGCATGCTGACTCTGCGGTGTGTGGCTCCTTTGGATAAACACTCCGGTATTTCATATGATAGATTTATTTTTATTTTTTAAACTTCCCCTTCTGAGTTCCTTAGTGGCCGGAGTAGTTTATGTGACCATTGCACGAGGGTTCCCTTTTCTCTGTGTCCTTGCCAGCATTTGTCACTTTCTGTATTGTCTTGATGTCTAAGAAATTGGGAATGTGCATAACCATTGACTAGACAAATCCTTATAGCAATCAGGTTTCTGAATTGAGTGTTGTGACCTACATTTTAATAAAAAATTCGTTTCCTATTTGCATGTACCTACATGCAAATATTCATTGCATAACAAATTTAATTATATCATAGTTGTACATGTTGACAAACATTTGTAATCCTATCATTAGGGAAGTTGGGGCACGAGAATTATTTGAGGTCAGTTTGGAAAACATAGTTAATTTGAGGCTAGCCTGGGCTATAAAATTTGTCTCAGCGCACACAAACACACACAGGCACACACCCATGCATGCATGCATGCACACACTCCTCATCATAATTAATGAACTTATAGACATCATGAGTCATTTTCTGGACAGTCAGAGTGTGAACTGATGTTTAGCAGTGTTCCCCACTGTTTATCTTCACACCTTCTACTTTGGCCTCTGACTGATTAGTTCCCTGCAGCTTTGGTAACTTTCCTGCAGTTTCTACACAGTACCTGCTCTAATAGCCATCCTCGCATTTTTACCTATCCTTCCTCTGAAATCAGAATGCATTCATGCAACTTTATTCTTAAACTTTATTTTATGTCTGTGGGTGTTTTGCCTGCATGTGTGTCTATGCACCACATGCATGCAAAGCCCATGGAGGCTAGAAGAGGGTATTGGATACTCCTGGAACTGGAGTTACAGAAGGTCTTGTGTAGCCATGTGTGCACTGGGCATGGAACCTAGATCCTCAGCAGGAGCAACAAATGTTCTTAGCTACTAAGACATCTCTCCAGGGCCACTAGTTCTTTTTGAGACTAGTTCTCATTCAGCCCACGTCAGCTTTGACCTCATTACACAGCCAAAGATGACCTTGAACTCTTGTTCTTGTCTTTGCTTCCCAATGACTGGGATTACAGGCCTGAGCCACCACACTCAGCCACATTCAATGTTTTCAGTTTGCTACTATCAGTTCTTGATCCCTCCTCTGAGACGTAATAGGGGCCTCTCATTGCTTTCTTCAGGTACTGTGACAAAAGCCAGCTTAGAACACTACTTTATTCTTTTAGAACTTGGCATGTTGATGGCATGTTGTCAATAAAATTACAAAATTGGCCAAATGGGCGCGGTTGTAGATTCATACTCTCCGCCTTCATCTGGGCCTTGAATACCACTAACCATTCTCATCTTCCTTCTCCCCACTCTAAAGTCTTGCTTGATGACACTTCACGTGCATGCCCTACTGCATTGCACTTAGCACTGTAGCTCCTGATAGAGTAAGAACTAGGGAGTGGCTTCTCCATACCTGTTGGCTGAATTCTTCACAGATGCTTTTTGAATTTTGGCCATAGCAGTTGGAGTGGTAGCGTGAATATTTCCTGCACACCCTCATTGTCACCAGACCGGGAACGGGCTTTCCATATGTGTATCTAGAACAATAACACGATCGAAAGTGAATGTCACAGATGCTTTCTTTACCTCACTGGACCCAGTCACTGTCCCACTGTATTTGTTTATCTTTCTAGTGTTTGCACTCCAGAAAGGCTCCTGATACCAGGCTTCATCCTAAGTGCGAATGTGAAATAATTTTAAGACAAAGCAGTCAGTGAACCTTTTGAAAAAGTCTCTAAATTGAAAGATATTGATTTAGTATTTTTCCAAGGTTCCTTCCTTCCTTCCTTCCTTCCTTCCTTCCTTCCTTCCTTCGTTCCTTTTTCCTTTCCTTTCCTTTCCTTTCCTTTCCTTTCCTTTCCTTTCCTTTCCTTTCCTTTCCTTTCCCTTCCTTCCTTCCTTCCTTCCTTCCTTCCTTCCTTCCTTCCTTCCTTCCTTCCTTCCTTCTGCTCCTTTCTTTCCTTCTTTCCTCCATTTCCTTTCCTTTTCCTTCCTTCTTTCCTTCCTTAGAAGGAACTTGGCTGGCTTAGAACATGCTACCTATACCAGGCTGATTTAAACTCAGAGATCTGCTTGCCTCTGTCTCCTGATTACTGGGATTAAAGGTCACCACACCCCGCTCTTTCTCTTGTTTTAGTTGAGGTTTTGCTATAAAACTGTCCTGTTCACTGGAAAGATGGTAGATAAGAGAGCACTTGCTGCTCTTCCAGAGGACCCAGGTTCAATTCCCAGCACCCACCTGATGGTTCAGAACCATCTGCAACTTCCAGGGACTCTGATGTCCTTTTCTGGTCTCTGCAGGCACCAGGCATGCATGTGGGACACAGACACAAGTATGGGCAAAACACTCGTATACATAAAAAAAAAAGTACCTTCCGCTCTTCTGAAGGACCTGAGTTTTGTTCCCAGCACCCACATTGGGCGGCTCACAGCTGCCTGCAGTCCCAGCTTTAGTGCTTCAGGGGATCTACTACCTCTAGGCTTCTTGGGCATCTGCCCATGCATGTAGCACATATGTACATACCCACAGAATTAATGAAAAATGATTGTCTCTGATGTCAGATTATCAATGTTATATATATAACATTGGAAAAGATATATAAAGCCTATATTTCTAAGTATTTTAAAATAATAAGTGAGAAATTGTTTGGGAGAGCAGTGGCTACAAAATAAAAACATGATTCGTAAATAACATTGTGATGACTTAGCTTGTTTCTGCTGAATACGGTGGAAGGGTACCATGCAAGGGTGGAATTCGTTTCCTGTTTTAAAATGCCCTGTGACCCATGTTGTGGTAGAGGATTTGTGACTCTTGCCTTAGATTTGTAACTAGAATTTCTGAAGGTGGGGCCAGGGATTCTGATTTTAATGAAGCTCCTCCTGTAGAGCTGATGTAGGACAGTGTCCCTGAATCTTCCCTTAGACCAGTTGTGGGTTTTTTTCTTCTGCCTCATGGCCACAGATGTCTGTGTGTACTCCCTGTCCAATGCCTGTAAGTGCTGATAAGTAATGCCTTACTAAATATTATTTAAATATTTAAATAATATTTAAATCTCAAATAGGATGTGGAGACCAAAATAAGATGAAAAAAAAAAAAGTAACTCACGAGCCACAAACAGTTATAGGAAGTTCCTCTTCCAGGAAAGCCATAGTCTTGGGCATTTTTACTAGCACCTCAAATTTGGGTAAAACTGTTTGGAATAGAGGAAAAAAGGAGGTGAGAGTAGGTAGGAGACCTCATAAATATTAACAGTGGACTTTACTAGCGGAATTTCTGACATAGAATCACACAGAAGGAGCTCTAATGTCAATAGTAGGAAAGAGACGCTGTCATTCATTATTGTGAGCAGTTTGTACATGCCACTTGGTGAAACTGGACTACATTTCTCAGACTCCTCTGATTTTGTGCAAGATTTCAAAGGTGGGTGAAACATCACTGGGTCAGAAAACCACCACAGTTAGTTGAAGGAACAGTAGGGCCAGTGGGTTCAAGTTTGATTTTTTTTCTCTCTTTCCTTCTTCTGTCTCTCATTTTAACCAAATGCTAGCTCTTGCAACTGACACATCCTGAGCCCCACTATCAGACACGTTGGTGTAGGTCCACTGAGCTGAAGGTCTGCAGACTCTTTCACTGAGTCCCAAGAATCTTCCCCTCTGGAAGCTGGAGTTGCACACCCCCACCTCTCTTATGCTCTGACTAGCCCACGCCCACTTCAGAACTTGCTAGTCATGTTCTGTGACTTGCCACTTCCTCCTGTTGAATCCTTCCTGAAATTCTCCCACAGGTGTGAAAGGTATTATCTTATTATGTGACTGTCACAGAAGCTCTGGGGAGCTTTGAGAATCATGTTTTATGATTGGTTTCCTGATATCAACTTCTCCCAGCTACATATGCACACACAGAGTGAGAACATACCACATCCCCAACGTGCACACACATGTACATACCACACACAAATACAGAGAAGTAACCCTTAAGGGTCCCACCATCATAAATTCCTTATACTTGTACAGTTCTTACCATATTCCTTCACCTCAAAGAGATGTTCTATTTTCTTCCCTGAGTTCTTCTGCACTACAACCTTGTAGGTACCTAGAGCTGGCTCAACAGACAGTGGGAAAGAGAGCTGCTGGAGTCCTCCTGCCAGATTGATACTTTGCCATTGAAAAATTCGGTTTCTCTTGGGATTCTATGGAAAGATATTATGAGTTGTGTAAGCAATTGAAACATATAATTTGATTAGAGGTCAGTTTATCAGGTAATAAGAACACTGGGAGTTTAATAGGCAGTTGGTGAATTAGTGCTAATGTCGTTAACCAACTTAAAAAAAACTGTAGACCTGAATAATGGACGGTGCGGTCACCAGCTATGGGATCCCTTGAATCCTGCAGCTATGCCATCCCCGATGT
>NW_022196903.1:121495017-121509661 GCF_008632895.1 Mastomys coucha
CTGACCTTGGAATAATGGACGGTGCGGTCACCAGCTATGGGATCCCTTGAATCCTGCAGCTATGCCATTCCCGATGTTACAGTCTTGCCTGACCTTGGAATAATGGACGGTGCGGTCACCAGCTATGGGATCCCTTGAGTCCTGCAGCTATGCCATCCCCGATGCTACAGTGTTGTCTGACCTTGGAAGCCAAGCAGGTTAGTTCTAGAAGGGAGACCCTGCATATATGTGTCACAATGGACTTCCTTCTGATATATATGCCTGTTTTAGCCAGAAATATTTGAAGAGCCACAAAAAATCACACCGTCATAAAGTACTTCAATCCTTTACTTTTACTTTTGCAAAGAACTTGAGGTAGGCAGAGAAGATAGGATTTGTTTAGTAGAGGTGAAATGGAGTCTGAAAGGAGACATGAGATCTTGTGGGACTTGTAGGGCATCATCATTCTGACTGAGATGTACGGTTTGGTACCTACCTCAATATAAATGACAGGGAACTGAAAAGAAAAAAAAACAGTATGAGTGTGCGGTAGAATTTTAAAAGAGAGCATCTTTGTAAAATTGCAGTCTCTAAATTTTGCTGAGCTTATTGCTTCCTTTTTCATACAATGATTTATTTCCTTGTTCCATACCAGATTTCCTTTTTTTTTTGTTTTTGTTTTTGTTTTTGTTTTTTCGAGACAGGGTTTCTCTGCATGGCCCTGGCTGTCCTGGAACTCACTCTGTAGACCAGGCTGGCCTCGAACTCAGAAATCCACCTGCCTCTGCCTCCCAAGTGCTGGGATTAAAGACGTGTGCCACCACTGCCTGGCCCCAGATTTCCTTTTTAATTAGTTCTTTGAGAATTTTGTAAAAGGAGTTTGGACCATATTTACCCCCCACACCCTTCTCTACCCACTCACCTTTGTGTCCCCCCTCCCCTATCAGGTCCAATGGTGCTGCCCACATAGTCATGGATGTCAGAGAAGACCATGACATTGGGTGGCAGAGCCTATATCATAGAGGAACAAAATCGCTGTTTTTCTTGTCTAAAGTAGCTGTCCTCTGTTTGATCCATTACCTTTTTACGTGTCTAGTTTGGAACATAAATCTCTTAAGACGTCATGGCTTTCCTTTTATGGCTAGCATACATTTGAGGAAATCTATCTGGATGAAAGATTTGAATGTTACATATATTATTATTGTTATTTTGAAACTGATATTTGCATAAGAGAAACCAAATGCTGGAAGTGGCTGGAATTTTTTAAGAGGACATTTTCAACTAAGTATCTTTTTGTTGTTATGTTTTAGATAGCATCTTACTATGTGGTCCAGGCAGGCCAGGGCCTTGTGGTCCTTCTTTTCAGCTTCCCACCTTCTGGGATTAGAAGCATGCATAACCAGACCCACGTTTATTTTTAATTGCTTTATCGACTCTGAGGATGCAGTGGGTGAACTGTGCCTCAATGCTACCATTTCATATGCTTCTGGCATGGATCTCAAGCAATGTTCTGTGGTAGAGTCAGGTGTCTCTTACATGAGTTCAGGTTTTCTAAAAAACCAGACTTAGATATTTGTTTACTTTTCTCATTGTAAGCAATCATTCTCATTTCTCACCCACCAACAGGAGACTCACCATTTCATTCAATGGGCGAAAACCGATGTCCACAGAGACAACTCGGAATTTCACTGAAACAAAGATTTTACTGTGAGACGTCCCCTTCTCCCCCGCCCCCAGTGGGAACCCAAGGCCAGAGGTCCCATGACTGCAGCTTAGACATAAAGAACACCACCAACCTCACCCTCTACATCACCCCACCCCACAGTTGTTTTTGTCCAGTGAATTCTTTATACCTATCTGTCCTGGTTTGTATATGGGTTTGTCTGTCTGGACAAAGACTGGGCTCTCAGCTTTTGTTATCCGAATTGATGTTTTCTTTATGAAGTGCTGCGTTGGTCCTTTGATCTCCACAGCAATGAATGCCAAGGGTGTAGAAGGACCTGAGATCTGCAGAAAACCGTAGAGAGCATGTTCAGATTCACTTCTGGGTGCTCAGAGTCTACAGGGTTCTGTCTTCTTTGTGAATCCATGAGAACTGGTAAGGGGGTGCCAAGGACCCGATTTCCTGTGATTGTGTAACATGATTTTAGCAGAAAACATTGCGAAACAACGGACGATTCTTCAATGCAGTCAGGTCAGTGATTAAGATGGTGTCCTTGTTTCTTCACAGCAAAGTCTTGCTATTAAAAATAATTTTCCTATTCTACCTTCCAAGGCCAGCATCTGCCATCTATCTTACATGAATAATTTGACTTTTAAGAAGATCAGTATTCAAAGGCTGGAGAGATGGCTCAGCACTTAGAGGCACACACTGCTTTTTGCAGAGGACCTAAATTAGGGTACCACATCCATGTCAGGAGGCTCAACAACTGCCCACAACTCTAGCTCCATGGTGCCCTCTTCTGGCCTCAGTGGTTACCAGAGGCACAAAGACACAATTTAATCTGAAAATAAATCTTAAGAAAGAATCTCAAGGGGCTGGCGAGACAGCTCAGTGGCTAAGAGCACTAACTGTTCTTTCAGAGGTCCTAAGTTCAATTTACAGCAACCACATGGTGGCTCACAACCATCTGTAATGAGATCTGATGCCCTCTTCTGGTGTGTCTAAAGACAGCTATGGTGTACTCATAGATATAAAATCGAATGGATCTTAAAAAAAAAAAAAAGAGAGAGAGAATCTCAATATTTATATCTGTAAAAGTATAAATGTTTTATCTACCTCAGAAGTTTGCCTTAAGGTAAGACTAAATTTTTCTTACAGCTGTGGTAACCTTGTAAGCACTCCATTAGACCTGTTTGTCAGTATTATAAAGGCAATTTGAAGCACACTTCGTACTCATTATTTTTTCCTTAGTTAAAGTATTTCTTTTTGATGAATGAGAATATAAAGTTCAACTCAGTTACTCTCTCTCTACTAGTACCGCACATCCCAGGCGGGACACTGACCGTGAAGGAGCTGCAGTAGAAGGAGTCTTTATCCACAGCCTGGCCCATGAGGAGGTTGGTGTGCACCATCCCATAATCTAGAGTTATGCTGAGCATCACAGTCTCGTTCACGTGGTTGAGGTTGACACAGGCCTTCTCAGGGACTCCTGAATAGAGCTCTGACGGGACCAGCACCACGTATTGTCTGTGGAGAAGAGGACCAACCAGGAAGGATTCAAGAGACGTTATTATTGCGAGTGTTTTCATCAATCATAGGTTTCAGGAGGATTGGATTCTCCTGAGGTCAACATAAATCCTAATATTAAGGGGCTGGTGAGATGGCTCAGTGAATAAGAGCACCCATCGAGTACTCTTCCGAAGGTCCTGAGTTCGGATCGCACATGGTGGCTGACAATCACCCGTAATGAGATCTGACGCCCTCTTCTGGTGCGTCTGGAGACAGCTACAGCATACTAATGTATAATAATAAAAAAACCTTTGGGCCCAGAGTGAGCGGGGTCTACTGGAGTGAGCTGGGTTTACCGGAGTGAGCAGAGGTCCTAAAAGTCAATTCCCAACAACCAGATGAAGGCTCACAACTATCTGGACAGCTACAGTGTGTACTCATATACATAAAATAAATAAATCTTTTAAAAAAAAACCCTAAGATTAGATACTATTGTGATTCTCTGGTGTTCAGGAAATGTTCACCCACAGAATATTAGAAACATGGGACAATCAATTCAAGTTATCGACATGTAGCAATTTTACCCAAATCGAAACATTCCTTTCTGGAGGGAGGAGGGAGGAATGAGATATAAGAGGTAAATTTTATGAGCTGAAGCTAACAAGCTTGATGCAGCCTTCCCATGGTTACAGAGGCACAAAACAACTATTGGAGAGAGGAGAGGAGGCAGAGATGCCTCTAAGAGACTCCTGGACCAGCCCAGTGGCATGGAGGAGACTCTCCTACCAGCTGAACTATCTTCAAGCCAAGCATGGAGTCCCAGGAATGTGCCTTTTAGTGACACAGCTGTCTTTGAATCATCCATGTCCCTGTAAGCAACCCGTGACTCATTCCTGGAGGTGATCCCCACAAACACATTGGTTTGGACTTTGGTAGAATCAGTAATGTTTGTTCCCTATCCGAGCTAGGTAAATGTTTGTGTCAGGTCTCGCCTCATAGACACACACACACACAGAGTCTGGTGTTACAGCTATTATGTGTCTTCGCTAGAAATTCCAAATTCCCAAACCATGAGCTAATCAGTGGTTTATCACTTGGAGACCTTAAAAACCCCACTGCATGTGGCCCTGGGTCCCACGTGAGCATCACAAATCTTATCCAGAAAGCACTAGAAACTAACGTGCAAACACGGGGAGAAGCTGAGCTGCTTTTCAACCCAACAGCTAGTCCTTCCAAGTTCTTTGACAACAGATTACTGCATAGGAAACCAGGAAAGAGGTAATAGCGTAGGAAGGAAGGAAGGGCACGATAGAATTTTCTGGAAATAAAAATAGCTTACGGTTTTGCAGTAGCTGTGGTGGCATCTCTGGGAAGAAGCAGGAACAGTAATAGACAGAGTGGTGTGGGCAGCTGGCTTCTCCTCATGGTGGAGAGGGGCAGAGAAGAACGGGTCTGAGCCCTCAGCCCCTGAACTCTGATCTTTGTTCAGATCCGTTGGCTTTTATTTTACCTGAAGGGCAGTGAAAGTAAACTGCCAATCATTTATTTTTGTAACATATTAACTATCAAAAAATCAATTCCAGATCATTTCCAGGACTATCTATGTTCTTTTATCCATTTTTAAAAGTTACCCAAATGTACTAACCTAATTCAGGTTAATACACAGGACTTTAAACATTTTAAAAGAAAAATGAAATAAGCCACATGGGTTGATGAAGTAAATCAATACACCAGCCCAGTTTTTTTGTTAAGGATAATGAATGCAAATATACAATATCAATCTCCTTTTTTTAACTCGGAGTATTGAATTTACTCAATGACATAATTTACCACTGAATGTTAGATAAGGTAAGTTTGGAGGTATGTGCTTCGTTTTTATTTTATTTTATTTGGAAGCTGAAAAAAATAAAGCCAAGTTAGACTTTGGTAGAATCATTACTTTGATTTGTCATCACATCCTTATGTAGGGTGAATAGAGGCCTGTGTCAGGCCTTTCCAGGAGAAGTCTTACACAACAGGTGTGTGTGTGTTTGAGGGTGCATGTGAGTGTGGCAGTCAGAGACTCATCAGGTAACTTCTCTAATTTTCCCTTCCCCCTCCTCCCCTTCCTCCCTCCTCCCTCCCTTTCTCTTCCTCTTTCCTCATCTCCTCCTCTTCTTCCCCCTTCTCTTTTTCTTCCCCTTCTCCTCTTCCTCCTTCTCTTCTTCTCCTCTTCCTCCTTCTCTTCTTCTTTGTTTTTCAAGATAGGGTTTCTTTGTGTAGCCCTGGAAATCCTGGAACTAGCTCTATATGCCACTGACTAGGTTGCTTTGGGGACCCCTTGTTCCACAGGGTGATAAAAGTTCTGGCCTGGTGGGCAAAGAATTCGGCTAGTGACAAACAGAAATGACACAAGGGAGTGTGGTCAATGCAATTTGTACAAAGCAGAAATCAGGTTTATATAGTATACAGAGAACAGGGCAAACGACAGAAGTCACGTAGGCAGGAGATGGCTACATCAAGGTCAGTGAGAACAAGCAGCCAGGAGCAAGGTGGAGGAGCAGTGGTGTCCTTCTTCCTGGGCTATTTTGGTAGCCCCTAGATAAATTCTCTGGGTCTGTCTGAGGCAAGTAGCTGAAGGTCATATACTAGCATTCCTTGGCTGTAACATAGATAATTAGTGGGGGAAGCCCTACAACTTCTCTCTGGTAGTAAAACAATTCTGCCTTGTGTGGGACTGTTCTGACAATTAGTGCCTAACTGCTCTCTCTAACTCTTGAGACACCCTGTCTGGTAAGACAGCTTCTTCATAAAGATTCCAAGCTAATTACAGCTAGGAAATCAATTTAGGATTATTGAAACACTGTGGAGGCCAGGAAATAATGTTTAATCTCAGTTTTAGCTAATAACTAAGTATTTCTTAGGGCACCTTATGCCTGACTAAAGAAAGCATGCAGCTCTCTCCACAGACTTTAGCAGAGACCAATCTGGAACACAGCTGAGCTAGGAGATGTCAGTGACCTCAGGAGACTGGCTCCTTTTGAAGCGTAGGCCTCAGGTCTGTGATCAGGTTTTTAGGCCTGTCATACAGACACAACCGAAGTAGACGGGTGTTGTGTGACAATTCTCCCTTCCTTAAGATTTTTTTAGATGAAGTTCCAGAACTTCCCGCCTCATCATGGCTAGGGATCTCAGATCCCTAAAAACAAATAGAAGCACAATAATCACTATTAAAAGATAATAATAATAATACCAAGCAATACTATATATTGAACCCAATCCAAGGGATTCAATGCGCTTAGATTATTTTTTAATTCACTGGCCAACTCATCAATGTTCCAAGTATCCAAATGACTTTTGCTAATATCTGAAATTTCTGCTTTAATTTTTCCATATCATGAGAAATATCTGTATCCTTCCATACTCCCTGCAAACGGGCCTTAGTTTTTTCCCAATCCATAGTCTAAATAGTTCTAGTTGAACAGTAGTAGCACTAGCAGTTCTCGTGCAGTCTGTGGTGGATGTAGCTTCTCTATTTCTGCTGTCAGCGTCTGCTTTCCCTGTTCTTCTCTAGACTCTTGAGGCTCCCTAGCCTCTGTAACCGCAGTGGCCAGTACTTTCTGTCTCTCATCTCTCTTTAGCTCTCTCGCCTCTTGTCTTTCTGTCTCCTTTTCTCTATTTCTTCTTCTGCTTCTCTGTCCCTTAATGATTTGCACTAAGTCTTTCAGCAACTTGCACTAAATCTCTCAACAACTATCTTGTAACCCTTCTAACTTTTATATTATTAAGGCATAACCATAATTCAAACAAAACCCCGTTTTTTAAACCTTCTATTCTTTTTAAAATCAGTATCAGAAACATTACATTAAAGTTACAAAATTTAGATGCCAATTCTTATATATGAATGCATAACAATGCAATTTTTAATACATCGTAAACTAATTATCTGTTACCAATATTACAAGCAAAACTCTGCTGTCTCCTTTAAGAGCAGCTTGTACAGATACTCAGCCTTTATCAGCGTTTTTTTCAGCTGTGTTTAACTTTTAGACACAACACAGTGGCTTATCAGTTTTTGCTGCCTTTAAACAAGTCAAGCTAAATCAAAGTTTTAACCATTTTTTTTTTCTTTAACATGAAACACAGTACAACAGTCATAAATTTAAATAGCACTCACCTCATGGTAAGCAAAGCATGACTCCCAAGGCTTCAATATCCAATCATATTTACACAATAACAAAACTACAATTTACAAGATGTCAATTCAATAACTTTTGAACCAGATAATAAAGACAATGTTTCAACTCAACCTATTTTGCAAAAACCTACTTGGTAGTTCAGGAGTCCCTGCCCATCTACTCTGTGTCCCAGCTCCCCCGCCCCCACCCCCACCCCCACCCTCTGACCGCACCTGACCTTCTTGGGCCCTGTGGAGCCTGCACCGAAGGAGCAGAGGTGCTGTGGGCTCTGAGGCAGCAGCTGCCCCTCTCATTACTGGGAGCAAAGTAGGAGGATAGGAGGGGAAGTATTCTTTTTAGTCTCAGTTCTCACAGTACAAACTCAACAGATCTGGATCTAAAAGTGAAACGGAAGGACGAACCCACAAAGGGGGTGACTAGACCAAGTCCTCCCAGCAGGAAAATCTTGCCTTTAACCTCTTCATCTTGGGAATCTTTGTGCTTGAGAGAGGCAGGGCCGGTTGGACCAGTCTGCCTTGGATCCAGATGGAGGACTCTGTATTCTGTGGAAAGAACACACATATACCCCCTCTTCTCGAGGTAATCAAAACATCTGGGCCTTTTTAGGCTCCAGCCAAAAAATTATTCCATTTTACCTAGGCATAATTATGCCTGGTTATAGGGTGCCATCCTTGGCATCTAATTTAAAAATTTTTTTAAGAATAAAAAGCATGATTTAAATAAATAATGTGGACAGGGATGTAACTCTCCCTTTTCTGTTCAAAAGCCAAACCATTTAGAGTGCAATGTGCATGTTTAACAATTACCTGTCTCTGAGAAAATTAAGAAATCCTGTAATATGGGCAACATTAAATTGTTAACAAAACATCTCAAATGCCTGCCTGTAATAGCCAGTTCTATTATCTGTTCTACTTTAGTTAGGAACACCAAACATAGAAAATTAATGTAGGCAAGGATTACATTTATTGTTGCTTTTCTTGTTAAGGCAATTGTAACTAGAAAGCCTGAAAAGGTATCAATAGTTACACGTGCATATTCTATTTTTTAATTTTTTAAAATTAGAAATATTCTTTAAAAATACCAAATTATCATCACAAGCCATTACTATTTTGATGATGTAAAGAATAAGGTTATATGACCAATTGTTTTTGTGTAAAGTCTATAATCTGCCTGGTATATAAATCTTTGTGGCATTGCCTTAAGGGTCTTGTCCAGGCAGTTTATGATATCTTAAGGAGTTTTTAATTGTATAAAGACAGTTTTTTTAAAGGAACAGTACTTTCTCTTAACTTTAGTTGTATAAGCATGAACAACTGTAAAATTTGAGAATTAGTAATATCTAAAAAGGAACAACTCCAAGCAATTGTAAACTTTGAGCTATATATATATTGCTTGTCAGCAAAGTAAAAGCTTGATTTTAGCACTTTAAAAACAGTGACTAAAGCACGTAGTTCAATTATCTGTGTCAAACATGTGATCCAATCACATATATTTTTCTCCCATAAAAGGCCTGTAAATGTACTTTGTATCATGGAATGTATATATAAATTTATAGGAAATATAAAAGCATGCATACAAGCATATTTTAACAATCTGTCTTTTGGATAAATATCAATGTTGTCTAAAGATCTTTACTATGTAATAGGCCAAATATCAATTAACATTTTGCAATAACCAATTTAATTGCTGTTTGAAGCAAGAAATATAGATGTCTCATTAGGTTTTTAAGACATTCCTTCTAAAATACCTTTATGACTTTATCATATAATTTTTCATTAATATCACAGTAACTTCAATAATAGGATGTTAAAATTTTACTTTGAATATGGGAGAAAGATGAATTTATATTAATGCTCTCTACATCTGTAGAGGGAAGAGACTGGCAGCAGGTAGGGTCTCCTGCAGGCAGTTGAGTCTGTTGAACTAGTTTGCAGCTGGTTGCAAACGAGCCCTGGTGTTGCTGAGCCAGAGAGCAGCAGGCTTGGAATTCTCAGCCACAAGAAAGAAACGGTCTCTAAGGAGACTGGAATCTCACCCAAAGGGAAAAGTTTTAAAACAAGAGTCAGTGTTAAACTGAATATCTCCCATCCTCAAGGACATCATAGGAGTAGCTCTGAAATCCATTTTCTTTTAGTTTTGATCACTCTTTCTCTCATGTCATTTGTATAACTCAGAAATCTGTCTGTCTGCCTCCCAAGTGCTAGGATTAAAGGCATGTGCCACCACCGCCTGGCCAGTTTCTTGTCCGACTATTTTCACCTGCTTCTAAGATGAGCAGAGTTCCATCTTTATGGAACTGTTTCCCGAGGGATTTCTGCAATCTCCTCAGGTGTCCCAGCCCCTCGGCAGCTGGAACATGCAATTTTACTCCCCCCTGAGAATGTATTCTGTTTCCTCAGGTACTTATAGGTGCTGAATTTCCATCTCTTCATTGCTACAGCATGGGCAGTTCTCTGCACCACGGCTGGTGAGGTGTCTAGGCAAGACTCTGACTGCCCCATGATACCAAGATTACTCACCAATAACTGATAAACTTATCAGCGGGCCCGTGACACCCTAGTGAGAGCCTATTCTTTGTCTGAAAAAAGGAAAAAAGAAAAGAAAAGAGAATAAGAGATAGCTTACCTGGCCAGAGCCACCACGTTGAGCGCCATCTGTCATGGACTGGGTTGCTTCGGGGACCACTTGTTTCGTGGGGAGATAAAAGTTCTGGCCTGATGGGCAAAGAATTCGGCTAGTGACAAACAGAAATGACACAAGGGAGTGTGGTAACTCAATGCAATTTGTATAAAGTGAAAATCAGGCTTATATAGTATACAGAGAATGGGGCAAATGACAGAAGTCACATAGGCAGGAGATGGCTACATCAAGGTCAGTGAGAACAAGCAGCCAGGTGCAAGGCGGAGGAGCAGTGGTGTCCTTCTTCCTGGGCTATTTTGGTAGCCCCAAGATAAATTCTCTGGGTCTGTCTGAGGCAAGTAGCTGAAGGTCATATACTAGCATTCCTTGGCTGTAACATAGGTAATTAGTGACAGAAGCCCTACAACTTCTCTCTGGTAGTAAAACAATTCTGCCTTGTGTGGGACTGCTCTGACAGTGCCTAACTGCTCTCTCTAACTCTTGAGACACCCTGTCTGGTAAGACAGCTTCTTTGTAAAGATTCCAAGCTAATTACAACTAGAAAATCAATTTAGGATTATTGAAACACTGTGGAGGCCAGGAAATAATGTTTAATCTCAGTTTTAGCTAATAACGAAATATTTCTTAGGGCACCTTTATGCCTGAATAAAGAAAGCATGCAGCTCTCTCCACAGACTTTAGCAGAGAGCAATCTGGAACACATCTGAGCTAGGAGATGTCAGCGACTGGCTACCTCAGGAGACTGGCTCCTTTTGAAGCGTAGGCCTCAGGTCTGTGATCAGGTTTTTAGGCCTGTCATATAGACACAACCGAAGTATACGGGTGCTGTGTGACATCTATAGATGCCTTAAACATATTTTTTGAGGCGGCCATCTCTCACTGATTCTAGCGCTCACCAACTGGCTAGAGTGCTTGACCAGCAAGCTGTTGGTCTCTTTCTGTCTCTGGCCCACAGGACTGGGAGAATAGCCCCAGGTGCATACCTGCTTGCCTGGCCTTTTACGTGAGTCCTGCAATGCTAACTTAGGTCCACAGTAAGCCTGAACTACCTCAGCCCAATCTCCAGTGTGTAAGTTTGGCTTTTATTTTTGTATGGTCCTCCTTATCTTTGTTTATTGTAAAGTAAATGACAGTTCATTTGAATTTATGCTAGACAATACATATTCAATAAATCACTAAACATTAAGGAAATAAAGAAGAGTGATTATTCACTAAGAAAATAATTCCTATTTGATGAGCAGCCCTATTTAACTTTTCTAGAATGAAATTAAATATTTTTAAATCAGTATTCATTCATTGTCCTATTTGCTTTTCAAAACAGGAGTGTTAGAATCTACTTTACAGAGTCATGACAATAAGAAAAATCCCACCATACATTGATATAATTAATGTATATTAAATTACCACAAGATTAAAGTTTGTGTATTTTGCTTGCTATGATGGTACATGACTGTGACCGTGGCATTCATGAGGTCAAGGTAGGAGGACCTAACTTTTTTTTTTTTTTTTTGGACTGGGAGCAGGAGTGAGATTAAGCCAAACCTGAGCATTTTACCAACCCTGCCTCAAAAAAAATAAAGAACTGTGTGGGGCAGGGTGTGGTGGTACCTGCCTGTAATCCCAGCATGTGTGTGGCAAAGGCGAGAACCCAGCAGTTCAAGGCAAGGTTTGTCTATATAGTGAGTTCTAGGCCAGCCAGGAAAGCAGAGTGAAATCCTCTCTCAGATTAAATAAAAAAAAGACTTAAATATTACTACTCATTGGTCATGTATTTCCTTTCCTGTGGAGGTTAAGGAGAAATTTTTGTTTGAAAATTATTATTTTTTTCCAGATAGAAATTGTTTCTTTTTAATTGAGTAGTTCGTTCAGACATTCCTCTGTTGGCTTCTGCTCTGGAAGCAGCTAGGTCCCCACCTCAGTATCACAACTGAGTTGAACATGGGCCCCAAACCAGGGCTCTCAGAATAGCAAAGCAAGAAACCACAAACCTGGGGCTAGTGAGATGGCTCAGAGGGTAAGAGCACTGACTGCTCTTCTGAGGGTCCTGAGTTCAAATCCCAGCAACCACATGGTGGCTCACAACCACCCGTAATGAGATCTGACACCCTCTTCTGGTGTATCTGAAGACAGCTACAGTGTACTTATTTATAATAATAAATACATCTTTGGGCCAGAGTGAGCGGGGACTACCGGAGCATCGTCAGCTATTTCCTCCACGCTCCACTGGCTTTGCCTCCGGTATTTCTGCTCCTCCTACATGGCCCGGAACTGGTCTATACAGTCTGATCCCTTGATATCCTCTATGCTGTAGTGGAAGCAGATGCACCTTCACACCATGACCTCCCTCTCCTCTCCTCAGGCCTGACGGGTGGTACCCACCGAAAATTATTTCTTAATGAAATTACATGCATAGTGCATTTGGCTCCCTTGATGAGATTGTGTTCATTTGGACGGATATTGATTATTGGTAGATTGAGACAAAGTTTTGACAATACATATTTTACCATTTTTTTCTATTCTATTTCCTATTGTGTAGATGGACACAATAAGAAAACTTGTTCATCTTGTTCATAATTTCAATAAAAATTAATTTTAAAATTCAATTTATTATTTATTAATTAATACTAAAAATTAATTTAGTATGCCATCAATCATTCTTTGGAAAGAAAGTCACTGAAAACCACTCAGTTGCAAAAGAGTCTGGAAATCTATCAGTTGAATCATTTTTCCACAAGGTCCATGAACTCACAACCAAGGCTTGCAAGGACTTAGGAATGGCTACTGACTGCCACTTTCTTAATTAAAGACTCAGTTTTAAGCCCAACATACTTAACAAATCTGAATAAACTGAAATATCAGCTTATTTATTTTTTTGTTGGAATATAAGTATAAATAGACTTTTGATAATATAGCACTCCACAGAATGCTTTTATTTTATCAGAACCGTGATCTACAGTTTAGCCTATTATCCATCCATCCATCTATCTATCTATCTATCTATCTATCTATCTATCTATCTATCTATGAAGTTACTGTACTCTTGTACTTCTCAGTTCTTGGGTAAGCAATCAGGGTGAGGATCTACTATCTACAAATGTAAGACATCTCACCTAGAGTTTCCTCCCACTCTCTGATTTACTACTGTGCAGTTCTCAGCAGCAATGGATGTCAGTTGGAAAAGGCAAAAATAGTCATTTAGACATGACTATAGAAAGTTTCACAATGAGCCAGAAGAACTATTTCTAATGTCATGATTTTCTCATACCAGAAGTAAATTTGAGTAAAATGGGTATTTGAAGTTTAAGAAAAACTGAAGATTCCTTGATTATAAGAGTTTCCACATATATTGATGTTTTAAATTGTCTTTTTGTAAGAAACTAGAACAAAGGTTTTTACTCCAGGAGGCACGTGTGAAATACATGGATAATGGGAAGTGGTCTTCACATACTGAAATGACTCTCAAGTCATCCCTAGGGTTAACTGTAGGGAAGTGATGGCTGCAACAATCATAAGATTATTGATTGTACATAATTTCAAGGGTTTCAGAAATGATGTTGAAATAGACTGAGGCCAAAGTTGAATCTGAGTGGGAGATTTTGTCCAAATGTCAAACATAAACCGTGCAGAGCCGGGGAAATAGTTCAGCAGACCAAGGCTTGTGTCCAAGCCCTGATGACTTGGTTTTGAGCCTCAGATCACATAGTAAGAGAGAAGAAATCATTGTGCTTTGATCTCCACATGGGCACTATGGCAAGTGCCTGACACCCATAAAATAAATAAGTGTGTAAAGTGATAAACCCGGTGGCATTCCAACAACTATCACGAATTTATCAAGATTAACGAATCTATACTCTAGTAACTGTTGAAACTTCAATGGCAATGCCAAAAGACTGTTGTAAATAAAAAGCAGAACTGTGGCTGAATCACAGTGTTAAATATTTACACCAATAAGGATTTGAGGAGTTGGGTTTTTTCATTGCTGATAATTGTGGTATGCTAATTAGACAACAGATATTTGAAACTAGTAGAGTAAAGCTACTTAAAAAAAAAAAAAACCATGGAAAACATCATTACCTTTGGACATAGTTCTAAGCCAATGTCATTTCCCGAGATGTGTGTTTGCCGAGAGTTGAGCAATTGTGAGTGGGCTGAGAATGGACGTGTCCTCCCCGTTTTAGTGTGTACACTGGGGGAGCTGCATTTTGAACTACTGAGGCAGAAATCTGAGCTACATTTGTGTATATTGAGACAGAAAGAGAAGCTCATATGAGTACACATGGCATTAGAAACAAGGGATCCAGGGAAAGACAGAAGTGGGAAGATAGCCCAGCTAGCACCAAAACGGGGCGTGCTTTCTCCCATTGTGAATCTTGTTCTGGCAGAGAACAAAATGGAAAAGGGGGAGGATTACCCAGCCCTCAGTGTATGCTCCTGAGCAGGCTCTGGGAGGAAGGACAGACAAAAAGGATGTAAGGAATGCATGCATGATTTTTACACATGCTTTATGCCGTACTGTATCAGCATTCAGAGAAGTTTGTATTTCTCTGATGGCTAAGGATGCTGCATATGAAAAAAAAAAGGTTCTCAGTTATTTTTATTTTATCTTTTAAGAACTTTATGTTTAGTTCCCTGCCAAAATTTTAAGTGAGTTGTTTGTTTTCTTGGTGTTTAGGTT
>NW_022196903.1:121509671-121510250 GCF_008632895.1 Mastomys coucha
AATAGTAATTCATATATATACATATGTATATACATATGTATATATGTATATATATGATTTTATTTTTCTGTTCAGTAACCTCTTCACTCAGATGTGGCACCTTTTGCTGTTCAGAAACTTTTTAGTTTCATTGGGTCCCATTTATCATTTGTTGGTCTAAATGTCGATACTGCCAGGGTCCATATGGACCAAGAACCTCAACATAAGACCTGGAACCCCAATTCTAATTAACATAGAAGATAGGAGGAGATACGCCTGAACTCACTGGTACAGAAAAGGGCTTCCTGGACAAGGCTGGTACAAAATGGAGCACTCTGTTTTCTTAGTGGCCTTTTTCTTCTCTGCCTGATCTGGGAAGACCAAACCATGGTGTACCTGGGGAATGTCACGTAATTCCTGGCAAAATTACAGGCTCAACTTCCTGGAACACTTCTCTGTGCAAACAAGGCTTAAGGTAGCTCTAATACCTTAAGCCTCAGCAATGAAACGTCATCCTAATCCATCCATCTATCTATCTTCTATCTATCTATCTATCTATCTATCTATCTATCTATCTATCTATCTATCTACCTACCTACC
>NW_022196903.1:121510825-121523564 GCF_008632895.1 Mastomys coucha
TTTGAATTCTGGGCTCCCGGTTCTGGCTTAATCCCTGGAGCTGGCTCCAGACACCTGGTGGGCCAAGCTGAGCTGCTGCCTCGGGAGTTCATTGAGGGGTCCCAATGGGGTCAGCAGGAACAGTACACTATCTATCTATCTATCTATTTATCTATCCCTGGTTCACCCCAAATAAAGCAAGTGTGTACAAGCCCAAATTAAGTAAAGCCTGGTGTGCAGTGGCACCTGGACACCCTGAGAGGGAGGAAACAGAAGACTGAATCAAAGCTGGACCCAGCTTTCATACCACACTGGCCCCCATAGATTTGTAGCCATAGTATAATGCAAAAATGCATTCAGTCCAACTTTGAAAGTCCTCATAGCCTATTAGTCTTAACACTGTTCAGAAGTCCAATGTTCAAAGTCTCTGAGACTCATGGCAATCTCTTAGCTATATCTCTCTGCAAAATCAAAATAAAAAAGCAGATCACTTACTCCCAACATACAAGGGCACAGGGCATGCATTAGTATTTCAAAAGGAAGGACAGGGACCTTAATTAGGAAATGCTGGACCAAAGTGAGACTTAAAACCAGCAGGGCAAACTCCAAATTCTGAATCTCCATGTCTGATGTCAAAGTGCTCTTCAGATCTCCAACTCCTTTGAGCTTTGTAAACCGTGACATCTCTTTCCTGGCAAAGGAAACTAGCTCCTCTTGGCAAGTATTTCATGACTCTGGCATATTGGACTCTCTAAAGAAATCTAGGCTTCGGCTTCACAGCTTCACAAAGTGAAGCTCTCTGGGCCTCCATGCAGAGACAACCTGACACACACCTGGCTTCAATGGCTTTCCGTAGCTGAGGAGAGAGATTCCACAACCCCTTTCTTGTATCATTGACTTTAAAGCTAAACCACTTCTGTCAAACTCTGGCTGAAACTACCAAGTTCTGCTGCTTGCTGGGGCTGGAATGTGGCTCCTTCTTTTAATTAAATTTGCACCGAGGAATATTTATTGATGGTTGTTGTGGTGGTTTGAATATGCTTGGCCCAGGGGGTGGTGCTATTAGGAGGTGTGGCCTTGTTGGAGGAAGTGTGTCACTTGGGGGGTGGGCTTTGAGACCTCCTCCTAGCTGCCCATGAGATAATCTTCTCCTGTTTGCCTTTAGAACAACATGTAGAGCTCTCAGCTCCTCCAGCACTGTGCCTGCCTGGATGCTGCCATATTTCTGGCCTTGATGACAATGGACTGGACTTCTGAACCTGTAGGCCAGCTCCAATTAAATGTTGCCTTTGTAAGAGTTGTGTTTCCTCAGCAATGGAAATCCTAACTAAGACAGCTGTGTTGACTAGTTTTTACGTTAGCTTGACAAGAGCTAGAGTTATCTGAGAGGAAGGATCCTTAATTGAAAATATGCCTCCCAAAGATCTGGCTACAGAGCATTTTTTAAATTAGTGACTGATGGAGGAGGACCCAGTCCCTTGTGGGAGATGCCATTCTTGGGCTGGGGGTCCTGGGTTCTATAAGAAAGCAGGCTGAACAAGCCATGATAAGCAAGCCAGTAAGCAGCACTCCTCCATGACCTCTGCATCAGCTCCTTCCTTAATGTTCCTGAAAACATCCCTAGAGCTATCTGTACCACGTGCAGGCAGCCCCACAGCCTTGACATCTCTTCTTTCTACAGCTGCTCTGAGTCTCCCCACTCTCCAGGAATTGTTTATTCCTTTTTATATTGTCGGGGTAGGGTATGCGACTTTTTTTGTTTCCCTCCTGAAGGTCATGAGCTTTCCTTTCTGCTTGAAGGGAATGTGTTAGTTTGGAGGAAGAAAATGTCATGTAATACATTGTCTTAAAGTTTTCATTGTACATATGTCTTTTACTCTCTTGGTTAGATTTGTTCATATGTATGATATATACATATGTTATAATATATGTATATATTGACTATACACACACACATGCATGAATGCACTCTACTATGTAGGTAACATTCCCTCCAAATTATTGTGATCCTTCAGATTCTCCTCAATAACTGTAGTCAGGTGGTCATGTTAGAACAACCAATCAGGAACCTACATATCTACCCACTTAAAACTCTGCAACGAGTTACAGGTGAAAGCTTGAGTCCCAATGATGACCCTCAGTCCCTACCTGGTCTGGCTGGCATCTGATGCCCCAGCCTTGGTTTCTTCTGTTAATCACACTTAGCTGCACCTCCTTGATCACACAGCACACCTCTACCTTATGAGTCTGTTTCTTTTCCTTGCTGATCTTACGACAGGAATGGTCTTTCCTGAGATATCTATATCATGAACTCCCTTTCCTACCTCAGGCTTTTGCCTAAATACCATTGCTGCGTGAGATTATCCTTAAAGTCATGTCTCCCTTTTCAGTCTTTCCTGCTCCCAACTCTCAGGGTATCCTGGATCTTCTGACCCTTCTCTACACTTTATGGCTTCTACAATCTTTATCGCCTTCCCAGGACTCATATTCTGTTTATCTATTGTGTCTGCATATATTGCTCATCAGACGGTGAGACCACAAGGATGACTATTTCTGTACTTTGTTCATTGTTGCTTCCTAAACACCAAGGGAGTGTTCAGCAACTGTTATCACTCAAGCCTAAGGCTCTGTACTAGGTCAACATGACATGGTAGACAAATGCAGGGAGTCCTCCATCAGTCTATCAAAAGGCAGATCAACAATTGGCCAGTTGTCTGTTGTCGTCAGTATGCCCTTCTTCCTTGCCTATAATTCGATAAACCATCTTATTATATATCTAATGTAACTACAGAATACACAAATAAACTGAGATTGATCATTTGTTTGGGAAGAAGAAGTTTCCTATGAACATATCAAAACAATAGAAAAGCAAAATGTCTCAGTGTTAAGCTATAAGGGGCATATTTTCATTGAGTGGAATATTTGAATACTCAGGCACACTGTGGGGTTTTTATTTTAATATTTTTACGAGTGCTGATGACCTGCTTATATTTGAATTGCTGTGTTTGATAAAATAGAAGAACAGAATCTTAACTAAGTAAGCCTGGTCACTCACCCACACAGACGGAGACAAGTGCTCACTGCGATGTCAATCAATAATAGGCTCATTGGTTAAATGCTTAGGTACTATGAGCATGCTACCCTGAACAGAGGAACTACATGAATGAACATATCTAATTACCCAAATTCTTTATATTTTCAAATTTTGTTGTGTCCTGATAGTCTAGGGCAGCATTCTCAACCTATGGTTTAAGACTCCTTTGCAGGTGGGTCGAATGGCCCTTTCATATGGGTTACCCAAGACTATCAGAAAATGACTCATAACAGTAACAAAATTACAGTTATGAAGTAGCGATGAAACACAGCCCGAGAGGAGCGGACTGGCAGGGCGACCTCTGCACCTCAGCAGCTGCCAAGCGCCCGCCCTATCGCGCGCGGCCGCGTCACTGCCCCGCCCCAGCCCCGCCCCGGCCCATCTGGGACCAGTCCCCGGCTGCGGTCCAAGCCTCGCCTGGGCGTCTCTGCGGGCGGAGCGAGCTGGGTGCCGCTGGGCGGCCGCAGCGCGCCTAGGGTCCCTGGGGTGCCGGAGCCAGCCGGCCGGCGGGAGCGTGCAGCGGTCCGTAGCGGGAGGACTGTTCTATCCCATGGCCGGAAGTTATGGTGGGATAGCTGATGACGGTTCTATTGATTATACAGTCCATGAAGCCTGGAACGAAGCCACCAATGTTTACTTGATGTCTTTTTGTATCCTTGTTAGCTTTTTGTATCCTTGTTAGCTTTGGTATCTTCATGTATGCCAAGAGGAATAAAAGAAAACTTACGAGAATCTTTATAGTGTGCCTCTCGCAGAAGAAATGCTGTCAGAGCCAAGCTTCAATGACACAGTGAGCGGGATTCGCTTAAGACAGCAAGTGGAGGCGCATCCAGTTTCAAGAAAGTATCAACAGCCACAAAGCCAGGCTGACAGCGTGCAGCTCTCGTTGGAGTAAAACTTTAGACTGAGCAATGGAAGTGAATATGATGCAGTACGAGAAACAAGTTCCTTATCCTTTATAAGTGATGTTCTGTGAGTTCATCACTGTGCCCCTCCCCAGGCCGACAGTGCGCTACTGCTTCTAGGACTTTCTGCATAGGTGCCAAAATGTTTAGAAGGAAATTGCTTAGTGACTAGAGATGGGGACTTGCCCTTTTGAGGATCAATGATGTCCCCAGGATACAGTGAAAAATACAAACATGTCTTTGGAAACAAGAAAAAAATTATGATGAAGGTCGTGACAGCATGAGGAACGGTACTAAGGGGTCACAGCATTAGGAAGGCCTAGGGGATCTTGGTTCCAAATTCGTTAACTGCTTGACTGGAGAATTTGTTGGTTGCCTTTTCCTGTCTGTAAAAGAATCTTAGTGAGTCCAGAAGCCTGTGTTAAAACTGATACAGAAGCTTTTCATTTCTATCATTTTCCCCAGGTTTTCCCCTCTTTTCTGTCCTCAGTATAAATTCATTACCACAGCAAGAATGCTAAGTCAGACAAAGAGAATAGATTACAGTACTGCTCTCCAGTTACAAGTGATAAGCTTGAAGCAGTACAATAGTTCTGTTTTTAATGGGCACCTTTTAAATTAAATTTAATTTTTTATTAAATTATTTTATTTATTTACATTCCAAATGTTGCCCCCCTTTCCTGGTCCCCCCCCCAGAGTTCTTCATCCCATCCTCTCTCCCCTTTGCCTCTGAGAGGGTGTTCCCTAACTCCTCCCTCTACCCCTATCATCACCTCCCCTACCCTCAAACACCCCCATCCTTGGGGCATCAAGTCTCTCCAGGATTAGCTGCATCCTCTTCCACTGATTTTTAAAATGACAAAATGCTGTGTAGTTGCCTTTTCAACCTTGTGCTCAATAAGGCTATCCCTGAACTCAGGGCTCTTTTCTGCTTCCCATGTGCCTTGATTTCCAATTGTTCTCTGAGAGAGACTGTGTTTTACTGTGTGTGTTTCTGTTGACCTGAGACAGAGTACTTTCCTACTTTAATCTCCTCCATCTCCACTTCTATTTCTCTCCATTTTTGGGGTTCCGGTTCTGTATAGTTCAGATGCCCAAACTTGAGTTTAAACTTGACAGAAATGAAGCAAATCATTCAGGTGCGCTCAAAGCCCTGAGATTTCTATAATGAAAACGACAAAGGATAGAAGACAGTGGCCTCGGACTTGAAATGATGCCATTTAATGGAAGGAAGGAAGTGAAGCTGACAAGAAGTCATTGTGATGGAAGAGCCTTCAGGATGCGAGGTGCTTGATCAGGCTCTCTGCTAGGATGGTGGCCAGGAGAACAGTTTATTTAAAGAAGTAGTCTCATACCTATAACTGAAAGCATAGTTTAAACAGTAAGTAGACATGTAAATTCTCTCTCTTCTCCAACCCCATACAGAGAGAGAGAGAGAGAGAGAGAGAGAGAGAGAGAGAGAGAGAGAGCTCTATAAACATATCATGCATGCTGACGTATAAGTACATGTAGATATGTTTTTACAACTTGTCAAGGTATTAAGAAAAACGTGAGAGGCTTTAAGAAGCATATGCGTGGCTTTTGTACAATGTCCTTACTTTCTTTTTCTGTGCACTTCTTTGTCTTATTGGGAATCCGAAGTGCTATTGATGTTGTAAGCATCAAAAGCATATTCACCTGGAAAATAAAAAGAGCATTTGTCTTTCCCAGATCTCCAACCATGTGTAAGACACTAAATCTAATCTTCCATATATATATATATATATATATATATATATATATATATATATATATATATATATAGGGTATTTTGAGACAGGGTTTCTCTGTGTAGCCCTGGCTGTCCTGGAACTCACTCTGTAGACTAGGCTGGTCTCGAACTCAGAAATCCACCTGCCTCTGCCTCCAACTGCTGGGATTAAAGGCATTCGCCACCACTGCTTGGCTCCAATAATTTTTAAAAGAGAAGTAGCCATGTATCCATTTTATCAAGCCTGAAATATTCTACTAAAGGAAGTCATATGATGGGGTGCATTAAATTAGTAAAGGACAGGCCTTGCTCATCTACTCCTAGACAGACTTTGTATGGCATCCAACAAGAAACTAACCAAGCTCACTTCCCAGGGGATGTGTCATGGTCTCCATAAGTCACTGCTTTGAAGCATAATCTATTATGTTTTTTCCTATAATGCTTTCTCTTGCATTCTTAAGTTGAAATCATAAAGCCCCATGCAATAGTAAGTCTCTGACTCAATAACAACAACAAGGAAAAGGGCTTGGAAGGTCAGCATCATTTATATTCCTAGTTAAGGACCAATCTTTTCACAATACAGCTAAGAGATTCTAAGTGTTAGGATACCCTGTGAACTGGAACAGTCAGAATCCACATCTTGAAATTAAAAAAAAGAAATATCCCAAAACATGAGCCCATTACTTGCTCACTTTTTGAAGATGGAGAGTGATGGTTTGGGGTTTGCTGTGGCTCAGACAGTGTGAGCTACAGACGTATTCAATGGCTGTGATGTGGCTGTTTACCTTTTTCATAGCTGTGGACTGAGACTGGGGCTGGCTGCATGTTGACCACAAGGTTGGTTTGTTCAATAGAGAAGGTAAAGTGGGTTGCTTCCTTGGGAACCTATGAAGACATGAATGACAAGCAAATCCTAGTAGGTCAGAAAAAAAGAGCCACTGAGAAACTCCATGAGCTCGTGATCTACTTTATTTAGACACCTCGCTCACCACTAGCTTATAGGATAGCAAAACAGTGAGTTTGCTGACATTAAATCATGTCAACATTTAAGCGGCACTGCTCACAGTAAAGTACATAGGTGCTTTTATTAAGGGAAGGTACTCAAACATGTTAGAGAGTGTGGGTTGAGGTGAGTGGGAATGATGTATGTATAGAAAGAGTGCTTTGAAAGTCACATCACGCTTTGGAGTTTCTCACGCCCAAAGTAAAAGTAGAATTACGATATGATTCAGAAAGCTTACTTGAGAAGATGCATCCAAGAGGAATTAGATTATTATCTTGAAAAGGTGCTGCCATGCTCTCTTCAACATCAGTCACAATTGCCAAGGTACAGAAATAATTCACAGCTGTTTACTAACGGATTGATGGATACTAAAACTGTGGCAGGCACATGATAGGAAATGGAGATTTTTGAAGAAGGATACTTTTCACTATTGACAGTGGATGTCTGCTAGGCAGGGAGAGCCAGTTTTCTTCAGAGGTGTGGTCTCTGATAGGTTGAACATATCACAGTGGATGGTTCCATATCCATGTACATATGGGCAGTACCAATTAGACTTGACGGGTTACTTAAAAGAGGACATGAAGTTTTGTGTGTGTGTGTGTGTGTGTGTGTGTGTGTGTGTGTGTGTGTTTGGTCCTGGGAGGAGATGCAAGGGATGAAGAATGAATATACTCAAAATACCCTGTATATGTGTATGAAATTAAGTAAGACAAATTTAAAAATATTATGCTAAAAAGATAATTTTATGAAGAGAGGATTGTTAATTGGTTTGTTTGTAATAATCAACTCACAATGTATATATATGTCAAAATGTCACGGTATATATTTTAACTATATACAGTTTAAGCAATAAAAACCATACATTCTTCATTGATTTTCAAGTTGTAGAAGAATTATTCATCTCTGTAACTGACTACGTTACATTTTGTAAGAATTAAAGATGTTTCTAAATACGAATCAGGCAAGCACGGCTTACACAAAATAACTTGTTAATACAAATGATATGATTAGTGAGACAGAACACAGCCTATATTCCATGTCTCATTAAAACAATAAGGTTTTTCACACATGTCCATAATAAATAGAAGCTTTAAAACACCCTTCAGAAGACAAAGCCACAAAACAGAACTCAGAAAGTCGTGAAAGAAAAAAAAAACTATTGTTGAACTTACATTTTTCAAGTGGAAAAGAACGTGGCCAATCTTTATGTCCGTCTTCATTACTTGACTATTGGATTTAAGCTTTGAAGAGATTGACAAGAAGGGTGGAGGATCAGAACACCTGGTTCTCCCTCTAGAAATGAGCACTCTGCTGTCAGTTTAGAGAAAGTTCCCTTTGTACCTCAGTGTTTCAGTGAGTATACAAGGAAACTGGGCAAAGAAACACATGATCAACAGTGGACATAATGACTCTGCATTTCTGCAGAATAGAAATATAATCCCTCCTGTTGCAATACAGACAAAATACAAACGTGAACTCTGAAGAAATGTGCTTAGATGAAGAATTCCATTATTCGGTTTGTTTTTATGCATCCTCACTTTCTCTGTGCTGGGGAACAGGGCTACCCTTATTTACCTCCTCAATGGATGAGAGGACTGGAGTAAAGCCAGAGAGCATCTTCACATTCACGAGGACTGTCCCGGAGCTTTCATGAGCTCCAGTGTACCTGAAACGAGAAAACAAACCTATCTCTACATGGGTTTAGAAACATGAGCTCTCTCAGTGAGAGTGGCAGGTGGGCAGGTGCACTAATAAGCTTGAAGTCTGGAGAGCTGGCATAAGCAAGAAAGGAAGGAGCTGGGAAACCTCATCCTTTGCCATTTGCCTGCAATCATAGCTGAGTGACGGTGGTCGAGATGCCAGGTGGGCGAGGCGACATTAGCTGGTTCCGATCATGACCTCTGTGAACAGAAAGCCTTCCCAAATCTCACAAAGTCAGAACCTACAGACAGAACTTCCTTGTTTACATCGTGTGTGTTCCTGTCAGCTTTAGATTTGCCCAATACCAGAGAAAAGTTTCCACACTCTTAATGGATCAACAAGGCAACAGCTCTCAGGTTGTAGCTGAGGAGTATATGTGTGTAGATATTGCTGAAGATCTGTCTAATAAGCCAGTATCTAAAAAAGGCAGTCAAGTGGCCTTGGGGTAGATCACCAGTCAACATGGGACTCACTGTGGTCACTGTCATTCAGACTTGGTTTCCTTCAGTCCTGTTTGAAATAACTCTTTGATAGAGTTCTCTGACCTGGGAGTGGATGTCAAAATGTTACACTTACGTGAGGGTCACCGTGAGGTCAAACTTGGTCTGGAATTCATCTGAAGAGTTGCTCTTTTCAGTTTTTACAGAAAGAGTAAATCCTGAGGCCTCCTTAGGAAGTGGCACATTGTACCTGAGGGTGGCCTGGGAAGGATGACATCTTGAAATATCATTCTGTAGTAAACACTGAAGAACTTGTTATCTCTTTAACTCCATTATTAATGTGTTTTATAGCGTTATCATCAGGGAATAAGGATCCATGAAATGTTTATGGAGGACAGCAAGATGATGAAATTGGATGAGGGCAGAATACTTTCTATCAGAAGAACAAATTTAATTTCTAAAAATGTTTAATTTGTATATGTGTGTGTGTGTTTGGGGGAGACAGTGGGGGTACAGAAAGAGCATTATGAAATGGAAAGAAGAGCTCTTCTTTGGGGAGATAGTGGGGTGCATATGACATGAAAGCAGAAGGAGGATATTGATGGGGTGGGCCTTCAACAAAAGGGGGTTAAGGGGTGATGAGAGTAAGGAAGGAAGACAAATAACAAAACATGCACGAAAATGCTATCAGAAAACTTATTACTGTTTGCCAACTTTACTATTCTTTTAAAGATTTATTTTATTCTATGGATGTGGGTGTTTTGCCTGCATCTATGCACCACATAGTGGTGGTCAGGGCTAACAGAGGCCAGAGGAGGGCATCAGATCTCTTGGACTGGAGTTGTGACCACCATGTGGGTGGTCAGAATTGAACCCTGATCCTCTAGAAGAGCAGCCAGTGTTCTTAACTACAGAATCATCTCTCCAGTCCCTAAATGTTAACTTTAAAAGTAATAAAAATATGAGTAACTTCTCTATAACATATCTTGTATTTTCTGCCATTGATTAGAAAAATATGAGAGAAGCAGGAAACAGGAAGAGTCAAAATGACAAAAGACATCTGACATAGCTGAACAGTAGTCTGGATTCTTATAGACAGGCTCAGTTCTCCCTGTGAGGAAGGCTTCCATTACCTGGATAAACGAGCATCCGTCTCCTTCTACATCCACTGTGTGTTGTTGGTAGACTTTGGATACTTTTGAGTGCTGGACCAGAAGGCGGTTATCTCTGTTAACATGGAAAACCTCCTCAGACTCCTCTGTGCTCAGGGTGACAGTGTTTTGAGGGTTGGAGCCAGTTAACTTCATGTATCGGGTTAGAGCGAGAAGGCATACAGTGGTGTCCTGAACAGAACAGTGGTATAGGTCAGCCATTGTTGACCATGAACTTCCCATCAGTCTCTACAAACATTCCTGAAGCTACCGGTAGGACACGGATCGATGCCACAAACACCAGAGAACGCTTAGTTGGGTGAGCTGCTGCCAATTCATTGTCTTTAGCAAATTAGTTAGTTTTCAGTTTTCTGAAATTTTTTTTTAATAAATCGCCATCTCCAAGGCTGACATCATGTCAAATCTAGTCAGGAAGTGAAGGTTCCACACAGTGTGATGACTACACTTCTGTTCTCCTTATCCTCAAAGAGGGACAAAGGTCAGCAAAGGGTCTTTGGAAATTCATCACCCTGTCCTCTCTTGGGGACTCAACCTTAAAGGAGGAGAGAAAAGGACATCGTCCTTATTAAATAAAACTCTATTTTCCCTGACTTTCAGTTTTCCCTGTTAGGGAAGGGATCATCCGTGGTCATTTTCTTGTTTTCTGTTCCCACTTTTGCTTTCTTTGATGTAGAGACCACAGAAGCATAGAGGAATCTCTATTCCTATTTGACGTGTGCTTTGACCATTGTACCGTCAGATATCTACAATACATAGACTCTATTCTTTTGAAGAACATTTCTTCTGGACCTTCATTCTGCTTTCCACTGTGCAATGGAGACACAGTCGGCCTAAATTCCTTAAGAGGGAATAAACTCTCATTTATCCCCTAAGATAAGAGTCTCCTCGCCAGAGTGTCTGAGACACAAGGACGAGCCCATGAATACTCATTGGCTAAATAATTCTGCCTATGGTTCCGAATATGAAATGTGAGGGCTGGAGACATGGCTCAATGGTTAAGAGCACTATTGCTCTTGCAGAGGACCTAGGCTTAATTCCCAGCATCCCCAGGGTGGCTAACAATTCAGATCAAAGTGATCTAATGTATGTGGTGCACACACATGCAAAACATTCATATACACAAAGCAAAATGCATAAATCTTTTAAAAGGGTGTCTAATGCTCTTCATCTCAGAAGCTCTGTTGTCACGACAATTATGATTATTGTCTTGAGTGTCATCTTCATCCTGTATCAGCCAATCACCTGCATGGCAGAGAAGCCTCCATGGGAGTTCATTCGCTGGGCAAGCCACTGCACAATCTTGCTGGCATAATCGAGGTCCTGAGTGTCCTGGGAAAGGACAGCCAATAGCACATAGCACGTCTTCTCTGTCTCACCGGAAAGTGCCGAAGGAATGAATGACGGAGAGTTGTCTGTCTCAGGTGTCTCCCAGTATATCATATTATCTGAGAAAGTGGGGTAAAAATCAGCCTCTATATAAAGAGTTTCCACAAATCCTTAAAACAAGCTCCTCTAAGTTACCCACTCAGAGGGGACAGGTTCTATTCTTTGGATTCCTGTTGTGGCCTGAATCTTAAATGCATGTACTGAAACCTTGACCTCAACTTTCAGGATAGGACCTTTAAAGAGGCAATGCAGTTAAAATGAGTTTTCTAAGGTGGTACATGATCCAATTTGATGGTGATTATGAGAAGATGAAATATGGACAAATGAAAGGGAGACAAAGGTGTCTACACACAGAGGACACACATGAAGGCAGAGGAAGAAGCAGTCCACTTCAGGCAAAGAGCCCATACTTCCTGCTGTCAGGATCTTACACTTCTATCCTCTAGAGAGAAAAAAACATTCTGAGGTTTAAGTCAACCAGTCTGGTATTTTTTTTATGACCGACCATGGGCAATAAATATGGCATCTCCTTAGGGTTTACTTAACATCCCAAAGTCTCAGAAGTAATTACTGTCTGTATCCTTTCCTTCATGTGTTTGAGAAAAATTGGTGGAAAACAGAAAGTCATAGATGCTGATAACATCTGTCCCAAAACTGGGAGTAACTTGGACTAGTGGGACCAGGCACACAGGAACTCTGCCAGCCCAGTGGCTCAGGTTCCTTCCGGTCCCACAACACCCAGAGGAAGCTCCACTCCCAGGCACTCTAACACACATAGGCTCAGAGGTGAGGAGGACACAACATCTGTCCCAACACCGGGAGTAACTGGGACCAGCAGGACTCAGGCACACAGGAACTCTGCCAGCCCAGTGGTTTGGGTTGCTTCCTGACTGTCTGGGCCAACTGTGCCTTGAGCAGACCTTGGGCACAAACTCTGTAGTCATTCCCAAAACAAACAGAGGAAGCTGCTGCACTTCCAGGTGCTCTAACAAGCCCAGGGTCACAGGATACCAGAATCACAGGATCACAGAGACACCTTGACTCTGAGGAGTTCTGACACAATCAGGATCACAGGAAGGACAGGCTCAGTCAGATTTAGCAAAGGCAGGTAGCACTAGAGATAACTAGATGATGTGGGGCAAGCGTAAGAATATAAGCAACACAAACCAAGGTTACTTGACATCATCAGAACCCAATACTCTCACCTTTGCAAGTCCTGGACACACCATCACACTGGAAAGGCAAGATTCAGATCTAAAATCACTTCTCATGGTGATGATACAGGACTTTAAGAAAGACATAAATAGCA
>NW_022196903.1:121524589-121528368 GCF_008632895.1 Mastomys coucha
CAACAAAAACAACAGGAAGTGACAATTACTTTTTCTTAATATCTTAATATGAAAATTAATACTACCAAAATATCCTAATCAATTGAAATCCAAAAATATAAGGAATTAGAAATTTGTTAATTGTCATCCAATGGTCTCTCTAATTTGGTAATTGGAGAAATAGGTCCAATATTGTACAATCTATATACACTTTCAGCTTGTTTGTTCGTGACAGTGTCTTACTGTGTACTACATAATGGTCTTGTGATCTTGCTTCTCCTATCTCAGCCTCTCTATTAGTAGTATAGTTTATTTTATGTTTTTACACTATACTATGGTTTTCAGAACAGCTTATATATTTCAAAAGTATTTATATACCCAAGGGAGACATAGACAATTAACTTGGGAGGTGTTAAGAGAACAACAAAGAATGAGACTGAATGCTTTACTTGACATTTGTAGCTCTTGTATCAAGTTTCTCTGAGATGAATGCTTTTCCAAATTATCACAGCTAATGAACCAGATTCTTGCCCTCACCTAATGTCTGTGCCACCCTCCAAGCAGAACCATTGTTCAATGAGACAGTTGGTGAATGACTTTATGGATAGACCATCTTAATACACACACCATTTCTTAAATGAATGTAACCTGTTCTCTGTGGGCTGAGAATAAAGTCACTCACTCAAGTCAAATAGCTTTGACTATAGCAGGAAGTCTGTATCCAAAAATCGTGCCTACAACTCATTCCTTGGTGTAGCAGAACTGTCAACTCCCAGCTTAGCTAAGATGGAGGTAAAATCCTTTGGTGATGTGAGGGTCATTGAAGTACAGCCTAATTATAATGAAATCCAATGTCTAAACATTGTTCTTATTTTGGGCTTGTAAGAGCCAAGATTTTAAACTCTACTAAATACAAAACAAACAAAGAAAAAGACTTTATATAATTATGCTCATTTAAGAAAATACTAGTAGTAATGTATTATTTTGAAATATACAATTAATATGTTTGGAGTTAATTAAAATTTATATTGAGAAAAATGTATGTATTTTCAGTATTGCTGTAGACAAGCATCTTCATGAGACTATTAAATTGATTGTTATTTTATCTCAAACAACTTTTATAATACCCATTTTTATTGTTATAATATTTTATAATTTTTTATAAATTTATATATTAAATTATATATATAAATTTATATATCAAATTTAAATATTTTATAAACATGTTTTTAAGGAATATGACAAAAAGATATTGTAGGTATTGAAGGGGGGTCTCTGGGAAGAGTTGGGGTACAAAGGGAAACAAGAATGTGATTTAATTCTATTTACTTAAAATATGTTTTTAAATGTTAACAAATTCAGATAAATTGAAATCATGTAACTTTTCTCATCATGATGCAATAAAAGTTAAAAAAATTAAAAAAAAGAAATGTAGACAATTAAATTGGAAGGGGGCTTGTAAGAGAACAACAAAGTGTAAGTCTGAATGCTTTGCTTGACATTTGTAACTCTTGTATCAAGTTACCACAGTAAGAGCCAAGATTTTAAGCTCTACTAAATACAAAACAAACAAACAAACAAAAACACTTTATATATTTATGTTCATTTAAGAAAATATTAGTAGTGATGCATTATTTTGAAATATACAGTTAATACGTTTGGAGTTATTTAAAATTTATATTGAGAAAAATGTATGTATTTTCAGTGTTGCCGTAGATAAGCATCTACATAAGACTGTTAAATTGAGGCCAGGCGGTGGTGGCGCACGCCTTTAATCCTAGCACTTAGGAGGCAGAGGCAGGTGGATTTCTGGGTTTGAGGCCAGCCTGGTTTACAGAGTAAGTTCCAGGACAGAAAAACCCTATCTCGAAAAAAAACAAAAAACAAAAAACAAACAAAACAAACAAACAAACAAAAGCCCAAACTGTTAAATTGATTGTTGTTTTATATCAAACAACTTTTATAATACTCATTTTTATTGTTATAATATTTTATAAATTTTAAAGAATATGACAAAAAAAGATATTGTAGGTATTGAAGGGGGTCTCTGGGAGGATTTGGGGTACAAAAAGGAAACAAGAATATGATTTAATTCTATCTACTTAAAATATGTTTTTAAATGTTAACAAATTCAGATAAATTGAAATTATGTAACTTTTCTCATTATAATGCAATAAAACTTAAAAAAAAAAAAACAGTCACCGATGCTGACATGTTCTGGAGACGCCAAAGCACTTGGTGGAGGGAGGGTTCCATCCAATCTCTCAGTAGGCTCTGAGACAAATTGGTAGTAAGACTTACTTGTTTTTGTAGCAGATTGATCCAGGATTGAGAGTAAGGATTTCACTTGCTGTTCTTTCCCAGCTAATGCAAATGCATAAGCCAGAATAGCTTGTGTGTGGTCATCGGTGACACCATTCGAAAGTGCCTCTTCCATACAATAGAGACCATTGCGGAGGGCAGGAAACTAGTTGGGGGTGGGGAAAAGATATGCTTGTAAGTAACACCCCAACATTTCAGGAGTTTGCTGACTACTTTATCTAACTTCTGCTTATAACGTATATACTGTATCCCTGAAGGAGATTTTACATCCAAATCTATCATATATACTCACATATTTTATTTTTACATTTAAACCTGTCGTATAGATTCACACACTATAGTCCTAAAACAACATAAATTTGATCTACTATTTTAGGAGGGGGAAACAAGATTTAAGGACTGAAGTGCTTTACCATCAGATCAGCAATCTTTTAGATATAATATAAACTTCTTTCATGTCACAAAACATATAGCTGTGTGTGTGTGTGTGTGTGTGTGTGTGTGTGTGTGTGTGTGTGTGTGTGCATAGTCATGTGCATGTGTCATGGTGACCAGAGGACAGATTTGGGTGACAACTTGAAGACCACTAATTACCTCATTTGAGATGTTGCTCTTTAGCTGGGCCTCACTAATTTTATTAGCTTGCTGGCCAGCAAGTACCAAGATCCTCTGTTCTCTGCTTGCTCAGTAATAAGATGATAGGCACGTACCTCCATGCTCCCCTGCATTTATTTGTTCGTGGGTTCTAGAAACTGAACTCAGGTCCTCATGCACGTGAGACAAGTACTTTAGTAACTGAGCTAACTCCCCAGATCACATATAGTTTTTTTTTAGACTTAAAATGTTTTACTTTCATGCTTTAAATGGAGGCTTACATGTGAAAATATACTAATGACTCCAGACACACAGTTTCTCTTTTAGGAACAGATTTGGTAAATGGATAGTCTATGGGTTGAAACCATATTGAAAATGCTTCAGTGACTTGAAAACAAACTTCTAGACTATGACTTTAATGAGAGTAGACATTCTTCTTCAGTGACAGTTAAGTTTGTTTTTGAGTCTGGGTCTGGCTATAATAGGCAAGAGTGGCCTCAGATGTCATGATCGATCCTTTTGCCATGATTTCATGAACACCAGAATCACCACTAATACTGGTGTGTGCCATCATGCCTGCTAGAGCAGAGGTTTGTAACCTGAAGTTCTTGATTGCACTTCAGGGAACATATAAATACCCTAGATCATATGAAAAACTGACTTTTCTCAAGAGTGCATCCAACCCAGAGGAAAATTCAATTCTATCCCTCAAAAGTATCAGCGAATCAAAAGAATTTTGAACATCACTAGTGTACTGGCTGATTTTGTGTGTCAACTTGACATGGGCTGGAGTTATCACAGAGAAGGGAACTTCATTTGGGGAAGTGCCTCCATGAGACCCAGCTGTGGGGCATTTTCTCAATCAGTGATCAAGGGGGTAGGGC
>NW_022196903.1:121528852-121536385 GCF_008632895.1 Mastomys coucha
TAAGCTGAATAAACCCTTTCCTCTCCAACTTGCTTCTTGGCCATGATGTTTGTGCAGGAATAGAAACCCTAAGACAACTAGTTTAAAGCATGGTAATGAATTAAATGTTGTCTCAGTATCTTATCCTGTCTAAGGATTTCATCCTGATTCTAGAATCCGTCTAAGGTGCATTCAGCAGGCTGAGGCCAGAGATGATGAGAATCCATACACTGGAATTGAGTCCAACTTCAAGGAACACCCCGACGACGTATGCAGTGAGCGCAATATCCTCCTCGTCACCCTCACTGCCCTGAAAACAAAGGGACAGTGAGCCTTTCAGGAGAGCAGACCATGAAACAGCAAGCAGGTTTCTGAATGGAGACTCACTAGGGCAAAGCGCTTGAGCAAACAAGCTAAGTCACAAAGACACTTTAACATAGTTTCCCAAGTCGGTGAATGGCAGTCATGCTATCTGGTGAGACGCATTAACACTCAGTCTTAAATATATGTGTGTTGTGCGTCGTATTCTGTGGCCTGGTGTTTGGCTTGCAGTCTGAGCAGTTCACGTCGCTGTTTGGGCATTAATGTGAACAAAGCAAAGAAGCACTTTGCTGATGGGGGAGATGGAAGGGAGATAGATGAAAGGCCTCGGTGGTTGTGGAAGGGTTGCCACGTTGCAGGTCCAGAACTAGTTCAACTCTCTTTAACCTCCTCAGTAGCCATTCCTCTTCATCTCTGTGTCTGACCCAACATCCTGTGAGTAACCGACAAAACCTTTGGGAGTGTATTAATTTAACAGATCCCTAGTTTCCACGGACAGGCTAAGAGTGTCCTCAGGTAGCTCCTGAGTACCCTGCTTTGCTGTGACAGCCTGCTTAGTGTTACCACCAATGTATCTGAAAAGGTCTCAGAGCTATGACTTCCTTTGTTCTGTTACATATATATATATATATATGTATATATATATATATATATATATACATGTATATGTATACACACATATATATACACACAATATATATATACACACAATATATATATGTATATATATATATATACATATATATATACATATATATGTATATATATATGGCTCTGTGGAGAGAGAGAATGCCTTACTTAAAAGCTGGCTCCACCCTGCACTTAGCTATATATATATATATATATATATATATATATATATATATATATATATTGGCTTTTTCGAGACAGGGTTTCTCTGTGTAGCCCTGGCTGTCCTGGAACTCACTCTGTAGACCAGACTGGCCTCAAACTCAGATATCCACCTGCCTCTGCCTCCCAAGTGCTGGGATTAAAGGCATGTGCCACCACTGCCCGGCTTTAAAAAAAATCTTAACCAAACAAAATTGCAACGTGGAATTTGGAGTGACCTAAATCTGTGTTTTGGACTGTGGTCCCTCACGCTTGGCTTCAGAATAAATTTATCTCTTATTTTCTACCAGAGACCTTGATTTTAAACTTCAGCACTAAGGCATGGATAGAAATTCTTCATACACTCAACTCTGCCTCCCTTCAATGTATTGCCTGTTTTTTTTTTTTCTCCAAATTCCCAGGTGCTTTCTTTCTCTGCTGAATCCCTTTCCCTTCCTCCTCCCAGTTGAATGATTGCAGAAGCCTAGTCTCTAGTTAAACATTCACGAAGCAGGACGGATGCTCATAGAGAGGACACAAATGACACACACAAGAGAGACCTGTGACTACACCTGACTCAGAAGGTGTGGCATTCCCAAGGATGATGCATTTCAGAGAAGGCAAGGCAGCAGAGGCAGATAACACAGACTCCTTGTGAGCCCCGTACCTCCTGAGCATTGTTGACAAGCTTCTCATCCCTTCTAAAACATCCGTTTGATTTCTGTTTCTTCACAAGCCAGATTAAGGTCTGTTTGGAGACTGTCTCTTCGATGAAAATATATTCCTTCATTCTCTCAAACGTCTTGAAAGAAAGGGCACTGAGCCTGTATTGGGGACCATCAAAGCGAATGTTAGAGCAAAGAGGTCTGCCTCTATAGTCCATTTGATTACACGTGCCCAGAAATAGGACTGGCAGGGTCTAGAACGAGATGCTACGGGGCTTTTAGTCTCCCTTGCCAGTATCTAAATGAGGCGACCCTTGCCATGGAAGCTGGTAAACTGTGCCATCACAGAAAGCCATCACGAAGCCATCAGACAGCTAAGCAACTTGCATGAGACTATGGGGATATTGCTGCATCAGGCTGAAAAGAATACATTTTTGGATTTTGTTTTTTTCTCTGTAAAACCACTTTGAAACCCTCTTGGCTGGAAAACCCCTCCCTGAGCATTAGCTGCTCTCAGCTTTTTGCAAGTCCTGTTTAGAAAATAACTTATATTATTGAAGACAAAGGGTTTCCCTCCTGATTTCTTTTTTTTTTTTTAATTCACTTTTTATCCCAATCACAGCTCCCCTCCCTCCTCTCTTCCCAGTCTCATTCTTACAAATCCCTCCCCCCATTGCTCCTTCTCCTTCTCCTCAGAGAAGGGGAGCCCTGCTTGGGGAAAGCAAAGTTTTTAATCTCTCACCATGTGTTTCCTTCCTGGTTGTTCTGGCAGAACACATTGTATGACCCGTCATAGTTTTTGAAAGACAAGTGATTCTGGTAGCCTAAAACACAACAGAACAGGAAGCTGTGTCTTAGCCTGGGAGAGAAGGGAAAGTCTGAAACAGACGGGGTAAACACAAGGCCTGGGTGGGGCTACTGTGACCACTTCAGTATTGGTCCCTGAAACTCCAGGCTGTCTGGCTCTGTGGAGAGAGAGAATGCCTTACTTAAAAGCTGGCTCCACCCTGCACTTAGCAATCAGTACCTTCCCTTACGGCTATGGCTCTGAACTATACTTAGCAATCAGTACTTTTCTTAAGGCTATGGCTCTGAACTATACTTAGCAATCAGTACCTTCCCTTACGGCTATGGCTCTGAACTATACTTAGCAATCACAGTACCTTCCCCTAAGGTTATTTTACTTCACTCAGTTTTACCTTCCTATGAAGAAAACCTAAAATGCATTTCCTCCTGGACTTGTTCTCAGTATCCCATTTTAATGTTGCTTGTATGCATCTTCCAACATTCAGATTCAATCCCATCACTGCACTGGAACTCGGTCAAGCAGGTAGGTCTACAGGCTGACGAATGACTCATTTTCAGACACTGTTCCCAGCAACAACAAACAAGCTAGTCCGGTAACTATGACACATTTACAAATTCACTGATATTGACTCAAAGACTGTCAAGGTCCAGGGAACATCTCAGAGGAGGAGACAGAAAGAATGCAAGAGCCCGATGATGGGGGAGGGGTGGAATGCTGCTGTCTTCAGACTGACATGGCCTTTACAACTGCAAACTCATGAGCTGTGCTTGCCTGTACAAGGCCTACAGAAGATCAAGCAGGTCAAAACCCTGGCACAGATGGGCTAGAGGATCTCCAGGCTCAATTCTATGCTAAGGGGCTATTGGTAGTGAGTGTTTGCAGCAGGTGGGAGACACATTGTTTATTGAGGGTGTGGCCACTGGGAGCTCTCTCCTATTCCAGGAGAGGTCCCTATACAGGAGAGGTCCTTATACTCTGCACATATGGTCTGTGCTATCTGGACTGGGTGGGTTATAAAAATAAAAACTACAAAACTTGGAGGGGGCATGTTGGGGAGGGTAAGGTAGAAGCTGAAGGAGAGACATAGGGGTGGGCATGACCACATTGTGTTGTATGCATGTATGAATAAAGAAGATTTATAGATGAAGATGAGTTCACAATTTGAAACTACAGGTCTACACCAGGAGGCTAAATAATGAGCAGAGATTTTAAAGAAAAAAAAAAAAAAGAACACACAGCTAGAACACAGAGGACCTAAAGGTCTGTCTCCTCTTGTCTCACCAGGGGACCACAGCGTAAGACTGGTCATGTTTTGATATTGGTTGCAATTGATTTCACCTTTGTGGATGGAAACTACTTAACCTTCTCACCGTTGGATAAGAGACGCAGAGCCTTGGATTTGACCTCTTCTGTCAGCTGGTTGGTAGCTTTCAGGTAGTCAAGTATGTAAACGTTAGATGCTAGCTGGGCAATGTTCTGCTCACCACACCCATAGGGCGTCTGGAGAAGGCTCTCCAGATTCTGCATCGAGACTCCTAGAATGTCTCCTAAAGGCAGAAAGGGAGAGTCAGCCACTTCCACGAATGCTAAGTCACTGCCTCAGCATCAATAACCACAGGGCATGGTGGGAATGGGAAATTATTTAAAGTGCACTCTAAAAGGTGTTAATAGGAGGCTGGAGAGGTGGCTCAGTGGTTGCGAGCCCTTGCTGCTCCTGAAGCAGACCCAAATTCAGATTCTAGCATCCATATTGGGTGATTCCCATCTGCCTCTAACTCCACTTCTAGGGGAAATCAGTGTCTCGGGCCTTTGTGGACACTATACTTATGTGAATATACTGCTCCCTAAATACATAATTTAAAGTAAAATAAATAAAATACATAAACAAACCAAGTTTCTTAGAGGGAATCTAGAAGAAGGTGGTTCTGAAGTGTGGAATTAGAGGGGTTTCTGGGATGAAAGTATTGAAAAGTTTCATTTCCAGGGCAAAGAGGAAGCGTTGGAAGCATGCTCATTTGCTGGCTTGCTTCTGATGTGTGCTTTGAGATACTGACCTGAGATAGAAACTCTAACCTATTCCTCTTCTACAGATTTGAATGTTGATGATAGACAAATTACTTTTAGGTAGCATCTCTCTCTTTTTACTGAGAAAATTCCCAGTATCACAACATATCATAATCTCCCAGAGGCATTCATATGTACAGGTTAGAACAGGGGTCTCCTGTTTCCTGAGCATCTGCCATTTCCCACCGGGGCAAGTGCCTCATAGAGATGCAGGTCTGAAAGCTCCACGCCTTCAGGTCCCATACGGAAACAGACAGAAAGGACGGTCTAAACACAATTCCTCCCTTGATAGCTTATGAAAACATCTCCATTCTGTTATGTTAGGACTTTTTATAGATCACCTCAAGTAATATTTTCAAATCGCTATGACACAGAAGTTAATAAACTCACCCACAATGGTGACAAAGGATCTCACTGATCCTTCGACTACACTGCTTGGCAGTTCCAGAAGTATTTGCTTTGAGGCTTTGGTACCTGAAAGAACACATCCAGGCAGACATTGCAATGACCCCCTTCCTCAACTCACAGCAGCAGAGTTTTGGAGCAGCAGTATTAGAAGGAACAGGTTGTCAGTTAGGTTTACTTATTAGGCAAAATGAAATTGGGCCAGTGAGATGGCATAGAGGGTAATGGCAGATGCCACTAAGCCTGATGATCTGAGTTTAATCCCTGGGACCCAATGATAGACAGAGGGAACAACTCCTGCAAGCTGTCCTTTGACTTCCACCCCGCAATGGCATGTACACATGCACTCATATACATGAGCACACACAGATACACATGCATGCATATACATGTGTGTGTGTACACACCCTACCCCACACCCACACGCACATACACACATGAATGTAATGAAAATTTAAAAACTAAACTGAGAATTTGAGCTAGTTTAGAATATCAATATACCCAGAAAACGATGTATACTTTGTTTTAGACAGTGGTCTCTATTTTCTATCAGTTCAGTACTTAAATTGTACATGGGAAAATAGAAGTTATAAGACTCATAGCTTATAAAAGGAATGCTCAAAGGGTGAGGAGACATTAAGATCAGGTTACAAGCAAGCGGCTCAAAGAGTACTCATGATGACCACAAATCAGGTAACTGAGGGCCAGAGTGAATCTACAGACTGTTTCCTACCAAGAGTACAGGAACAACCACTGTGTTAGCATTATCTAACAAAAGCCTGAGTTTTCCACTGGCCAAGATTGCGAGACAATTATGTGAACAGAGAGACCAAAACGTAGACGATGTGGAGGATAGGTTGTGGAAAACTAATCTCATTAGATAAACAACAGTTCATAAATAAATGTTTTGTTTGTTAAGAATTATACAACGAAGACAAAATGGGAAGTGAAGCTCATAAGAGGAAGTTAAAATGTATCCACATGACAAGTGGGCTCATAGCTCATGGCTTGTGGCTCATGGCTCATGGTTCATGGCGTGTGCACAGGCTGAGAAAGTATATCTGCCATGCTTACAACTTTCTCTGAGACCAAGTGATCACCGGGAGAGCCCTCTTACCTTTTGGGCAGATAAGAAAACTTTGGGTTGTTTCTTTTTCAATACCTTCAGGCTGTTAGGAAGTAAATAAAACAAGAACAAAATAATAAGTTGGATCATTTTTTCCATAAAGGAAAAGAGACCGAACATCAGTTCTCATAGGTACAGCTGGCTCACAGTTGTTCCTGAGAGCCACTCACTCACTGTCCCTGTCCTTCCGAGGTAGCAGTCTCTGGACACTATATACCCCCCAGGCCTTCTGCTCCCATAGGTTGTACAAGGATAACCCTTGTCGTTGAGTGACACTTTCAACTGCTCTATTTTTGTTGTTGTTGTTGTTATTGTTGAGGATGTCAGGAACCGCCCAAAGCAGAGCAAGATAAGGATTTGTGTCTTGGACTTGAGGGTCAGTTAAAAGGGGCGTGGTTAGGGACAGGCACAGGCTGCGGAGTGCCAAGAAGATAGTCAAGAAATAAGAAAGCATGTTTCAAGGGTGTTTGTCATCCTTGATGAGGCTCTGTTTGTTGCTTGGGTTTGGAGACACTGAGAACAGAACCCAGGTGTTTGCACAAGCTAGGCAAGTACTTACCCACTGAGCCACATGCCCAGCCAGGGCTAAGGCATTGCTTAAAGAAAGGATGTATTCGTAATACTGCAATTTGTTCAAATTGGAAGGTTTGTACCCAAAGTCAATTAAGCATTTTAAGAACAATGTTTTAGTCTATCTCTTAAACACTTGTTTCCCGCCAGAAAGAACTTTGTATTTTACACTTACATACCTCTACCAGTATGGTTTTGACTACAATGTCTTTCCAGTGGACGTCTTGCTCCTTATTGGCATCATTTGGGCAGGCACTACTCTGTTTGGATGTAGCCACTACAGTGACATTTACTTTACCTGGAAAATATTGCCAAGCATAAGATAAAGGATAGTGACTCCTTCTCCAGTGGGAGGTACATCAGGCGGATCAATCACATCTTGAATGGGATGAGCCAACTTTTACTGTCACATGAAAGTTTAAATCAAACTACCTGCCTCTTCTGCTGCCTGGAGATAAGGCAGTATGTCTTATTCTACTTGTTTCAGGATTCCCTGCAATAAGTTAGTCAGCTATTCCCTGAGAACTTACAAATTTTAAGAAAGATAATGTCTTATGAACCCGTAGCGCCATCTTGACATTGTTTACAAAGTGACATTGAACAGTACAACATCAGAAAGCTGCCAGTTCCTTCCCTTCCCTTCCCTTCCCTTTCTCCCTCCTCCCCTCCCCTCCCCTGTCCTGTCCTTTCCTCTCTTCTCCTCTCTTCCCCTCCCCTTCCCTCTCTTCTTTTCTCCTCCCCTCCCATCCTTCCTTTCCCCTCTC
>NW_022196903.1:121537264-121538401 GCF_008632895.1 Mastomys coucha
TCCCTTCCCCTCTCTTCTTTTCTCCTCCCCCCTCCCTTTCCCTCTCCTCCCTCCCTTCCTTCCTTTTTGGTTTCTGAGATAGGCTCTCACCATGTAGCTGGCCTAGAGCTCACTCTATAGACCAAGCCTAGAGTGCACAGAGATGTGCCAGCCTCTTCCTCCTGAGGGCTGGAACTAAAGGTGTGTAACAGCATCCCTGGTTCCTAATGTTTCCCAGGATCAAAGAAAACCACCAGCACACCTGGCAGTAACTGGGGTTTCTAATGTTTCCTATGATCAAAGAGAAATAGTAAAATATAATTCAGCACAAGGGCCACCAGGTACAAACAGTGCTGGCAAGGAATTTGTTGATTTCAATTTCTGTGGTGTCACAGTATGTAATCGAAACTGATCCCCTGTGTCCTTGTTTATAGAAACTGGAGGATTGGGAAAGCTTATTTGCAAGGCTTAATATCATCTGTGTGCTGTACACACAACCAATATACTGTTCCTGTTTCTTTGTTGTGGGTTTTGCCTATTTCTTTCTTTGCTTTGCAAAGCCTTTGAGCGCCACAAAAATGCAGCAGTGAGTGCAAGATTCTGCCTCGCTTTCCAGAGAGAGAGATTGGAAGATCTTACAGTGCATGACAATTAAGAAAGTTTGAGTATGATAGAAGATTAATCTGAGGTGAATCACTATCATAGCTGAATTTTTAAAAATCTTATATTTCTCACTGATGTAATAATACAACGAATACAGGACATGACATAAAATACTTTTAATGACATAGGTTTCAAAAGTTTCTGGTTCACTAAAATTTTAAACTTCTAAAGTTACTTTTAGACTTCTAAAGTTACTTTTCTAAATGGCCAGGCACTAGAGCAAAGGCCTCAGTATTTGCTCCTCATTCAACGATTGGTATTTTTGATATCTGGTGGCTTATTTAGTACATTTAGTTTAAAAAAAAAAAAACAAAATAATTCCAGTGACTCTCATAGTTGATGATTGTGGCTGAGGAGAAATTTTTGTAAAACTGGCATTTTGTGTGAATGTCAGGAAAAGCAGCAATTGTAAGAATCAGGGTAGTTCTAACCCAGATGTCCCTCAACAGAGGAGTGGATACAGAAATTGTGGTACATCTACACAATGGAGTACTA
>NW_022196903.1:121539459-121564997 GCF_008632895.1 Mastomys coucha
GGGAAACTGGGAATGGAGAAATTTACATGTAAATAAAGAAAATATCTAATAATAATAATAAAAAAGAATCAGGGTAGTTCTAAAGAGACATGGGCTTCACCAGCCACAGAGTACACAGGGAGGGACCATGGCTCCGGTATATATGCAGTGGAGGGCGGACTTGTCTGAAGCAATAGGAGCGGAGGGCCTTGGTCTTGTGGAGGTTTGATGCCCCAGTGTAGGGGCATTCTGGAGCGGTGAAGCAGGAGAGGGTGGGAGGGTGGAAGGGTGGGAGGGTAGGAGGGTGGGAGAGCACCCTCATAGAGGCAAAGGGGAGGGGGGATGGGAGGGCAGAGGTGGGATGGGATGGGAGGTTTGTGGAGGGGTAACTGGCAAGGGGGTATCATTTGAGATATAAATGAGTAAAATGATTATTAATAATAAAAAACCCCAAAAAACCAAAACATGGTCTTCATTTGAGGTATGATGTGTGGAGTTGACAAATTACACAAATTAGTATTCATGCCATGGCTTAATCTTATTCTAATTTTTATGTGAATGAATGGAGTTCTGTTCCACAGAGTATTGATAGGAAGGAGCTATAGGGCTGGGGAGTGGGCTTGGTGTTTAAGAGCACTTGCTGCTCTTGCAGAAGACCTGGGTTTGGTTCCCAGCACTAATGTCATGTAACTCAAAACCATCTATAATTCAGGTTCTCATGGAACACACTCTTCTGGGTTCCCTGGGTGCCTGCATGCACACAGTGACATGCATACATACAGGCACATGCATATGCATAGAAATCAAACAAAGTCTTTTTAAATAAAGAAACTGCATTATAAGAATCTTGAATATAGAGAAATGAATAAAGGAAGTTAAAGATAGGATACCAAAGAAAATTATGTTTTTTTGGGGGGAAAATCTAAGGATAACAGAGATTGATAAAATGTGGTCAATCCATGAAAGATCGGCACAGCTGCTTACCCAGTGTCTTTGGAATAATGGTCCAGACATATGTTTTCTGTGTTCCAGCCTGGAGGACTTCACTGTCAGTGTTACCCTGGGTGTTGATGCTTGCTTCATAATTCTCAGATGCTTCTAACTGGACAGAAATCTAAAAACGGAATAATGGCCACAAAGGTAGCGTTTTAAGTTCCCCCCTGCTTTGATTTAAATTCTACAACTGACTGCACAATGGTCTCTTTGAGGTCTTCAAAGAAGCATCTGGCATTTGTCATCTTAAGAAGAGTCTCTCTACTTTAACTTAGTAAAGTGAAAAGATGCCCAAGGACTCAGTCACAAACTCACAGAATAGTAGGATGAGCATCATCACAAAATCTTACTCTCACTAAATTTTCAAGTCATTGTTGTGACTTAAAAGAATTGTTTCTGGGGATCACAGAGTTCACTCGGCAGTCAAGAGCACTGGCTGCTGTTGCAGGGGACCTGGGTTCAGTTCTCAGCACCCAGATGGCAGCTCGCACCAGCCCATGACTGCAGTGCAAGGGATTTGGTGTCCTTTTCTGACCTCCGTGGGTACCAGAAATGTACATAGTACATGTGCATACACGTAGGTAGAACAATCCTACACAGAAAATAAAATTAAAATTTTAAATAAGTACTTCTAAAGATTGGTTATAGAAAGAAATGACTTCTTTAGAGTATGTATTTTCATTTGTTAATGGAGAAGGTATGGTGATATTTAGTGAAAAGGTCATAAATAATTCAGCTTTGCTGGATTTTTGTTTCCAGATCAAAGGAGGTGGCCTACCTCTACACACGTAGTCAGGTAGTTGAAGACAGTGACAACCACGTCACTCTGTTCACTTCGGACAACAGAAAAGGGCAAAGTAACCTCCGTGAAGAAGGGCTGGGAGATCTGTAGGGACACTTTGGGTGACATGCCAAATCCAGCATTGCCATTGACACAGAAGGCGCTGGCCTCCCACTGGGTGATGGTATCGGGGACAAGGAACGAGACATTTGCTGAGCCTGAGGAACTGAAAAGACAGGCTGTTGGTGACACACATCCTGTGAGTGGGAGCCCGAGATTATGTGGAACACACACAAATAACGTGACTGAAGCTTTGGAAAATGTTTAGGTAAGGCACTAGGTACATATCCCTCATCTGATGTCTGTGGAGTAGAAACTTAGTAGGGCCATATTTCTACGAATACCCCCTTTTAAAAATAAATAAATAAATAAATTGAGGTAGCATATACTACCTGCCTGAAATTTACAGAAGTGAAGGTCTTGGTGCAAAAGTAACACTTTACTGAAACAAATAAGCAAACTAACCATCAAACACATATCAGAATGGACAAACAAACAATGTTTTTTTTCTTAAAAATAAAACAAACAAACAAACAAATATTTCACTACTTTATTGCCCAGGAATAAAAGTTAACAAATCAAAAGAAAAAAAAATAGAGATAGAGACACAAAGGGGAGAAATCTGTTTAAGAAAAAAACTAAGGGAGAGGAAGCTCTACTCCCAGGTGCTCTAACATGCCCAGGATCAGAGATGAGGAGAACACAACATCTGTCCCAACACTGGGAGTAACTGGAACCAGCAGGACCCAGGCACACAGGAACTCTGCCAGCCCAGTGGCTCAGGTTGCTTCCAGTCTGTCTGGGCCAGCCGGTGCCCTGAGCAGACCTTGGGTGCAAACTCTGCAGTCATTCCCAAAACACACAGAGGAAGCTCCACTCCCAGGTGCTCTAACAAGCCCAGGGTCACAGGATCCCTGAATCACAGGATCACAGAGACAGCTTGACTCTGAGGAGTTCTCACACAATCAGCATCACAAGAAGGACAGGCTCAGTCATATTTAGCAAAGGCAGGTAGCAGTAGAGATAACCAGATGGTGCGGGGCAAGTGTAAGAATATAAGCAACACAAACCAAGATTATTTGGCATCATCAGAACCCAATACTCCCACCTTTGCAAGTCCTGGACACACCATCACACTGGAAAAGCAAGATTCAGATATAAAATCACTTCTCATGATGATGATACAGGACTTTAAGAAAGACATAAATAGCACCCTCAAAGAAATACAGGAGAACACAGGTAAAGAGCTAGAAGCCCTTCAAGAGGAAACACAACAATCCCTTAAAGAACTACAGGAAGGGCTAGAGAGATGGCTCAGCTGGTAAGAGCACTGACTGCTCTTCCAAAGGTCCTAAGTTCAAATCTCAGCAACCAGATGCTGGCTCGCAACCACCTGCAATGAGATCTGATGCCCTCTTCTGATGTGTCTGAAGTCAGTTACAGTGTACTCACATATAATAAATTAAAAAAAAAATAAAAAAAGAAAGATATGTTTTTAAAAAAAAAAGAACAACAGGAAAACACAATCAAACAGGTGAGGAAATGAGGAAAACCATCCAGAATCTAAAAATGGAAATAGAAACAATAAAGAAATCAGAAAGAGTGACAACCCTGGAGATACAAAACCTATGAAAGAAATCAGGAATCATATATGCAAGCATCACCAACAGAATACAAGAGATAGAAGAGAGAATCTCAGGGGTAGAACACAATAGAAAACATTGACACAACAGTCAGAGAAAATGCAAAAAGCAAAAAGCTCCTGACCCAAAACATCCAGGAAATCCAGGATGCAATGAGAAGACCAAACCTAAGGATAATAGGTATAGAAGAGAGGTGAAGACTCCCAAGGTAATGGGCCAGTAAATATCTTCAACAAAATTATAGAAGAAAACTTCCCTAACATAAAGAAAGAGATGCCCATGAACATACCAGATGCCTACAGAACTCCAAATAGATTTGACCAGAAAAGAAATTCCTCCTGTCACATAATAATAAAAACACCAAATGTACTAAACAAAGAAAGAATTTTAAAAGCAGTAAGGGAAAAGGGTCAAGTAACATATAAAGGCAGGCCTATCAGAATTACACCAGACTTCTCACCAGAGACTATGAAAGCTAGAAGATCCTGGGCAGATGTCATACAGACCCTACAAGAACACAAATGCCAGCCCAGGCTACTATACCCAGTAAAACTCTCAACTACCTTAGATGGAGAAAACAAGGTATTCCATGACAAAACAAAATTTACACAATATCTTTCCATAAATCCAGCCCTACAAAGGATAATAGATGGAAAACATCAACATAAGGAGCAAAACTACATCCTAGAAGAAGCAAGAAAGTAATCTTTCAACAAACCCACACAAACCTAATTCCAACAAACCCAATTGCAACAAAAACAATAGGAAGTAACAATTACTTTTTCTTAATATCTTAATATCAAAATGAATATTACCAACATATCCTAATAGATTGAAATCCAAAAATATGAGGAATTAGAAATTTGTTGATTGTCATCCAATGGTCTCTCTAATTTGGTAATTGGAGAAATAGGTCCAATATTATACAATCTATATATACTTTCAGCTTGTTTGTTTGTGACACTATCTTGCTGTGTACAACATAATGGTCTTGAGATCTTGCTTCTCCTATCTCAGCCTCTCTATTAGTAATATTTTTTATTTCATGATTTTACACTAAACTATGGTTTTCAGAACAGCTTACATATTTTAAAAGTATTTATATACTCAAAAGAAATGTAGACAATTAAATTGGGAGGTGGTTTGTAAGAGAACAACAAAGAGTAAAACTGAATGCTTTGCTTGACGTTTGTAACTCTTGTATCAAATTACCACAGTAAAAGTCAGGATTTTAAGCTCTACTAAATACAAAACAAACAAAAACACTTTATATATTTATGTTCATTTAAGAAAATATTAGTAGTGATGTATTATTTTGAAATATACAGTTAATACATTTGGAGTTATTTAAAATTTATATTGAGAAAAATGTATGTATTTTCAGTATTGCTGTAGACAAGCATCTACATAAGACTGTTAAATTGATTGTTGTTTTATATCAAACAACTTTTATAATACTCATTTTTATTGTTATAATATTTTATAAATTTTAAAGAATATGACAAAAAAGGTATTATAGTTATTGATGGGGGTCTCTGGGAGGAGTTGGGGTACAAAAGGAAAACAAAAATGTGATTTAATTCTATTTACTTAAAATATGTTTTTAAATGTTAACAAATTCAGATTAATTGAAATCATGTAACTTTTCTCATTGTAATGCAATAAAACTTTAAAAAAAAGAAAGAAAAAAACTAAGGAGAATGGAAAAGTAAAACTCACTTTACACTGATGAGATTCCATATCCATGTCTTGATGAAGTTTGTCCTGACTGTCTCTCTGATGGCCACTTTTGCATGGCTGATGCTGTCTGCAGTGTCATGAACTAGAACAAGAGAGAGAGAAAAACACAAAGAAATGTTCTATGCAGAAAGAGCAAAAGTATGTGCTGTGCTTCCATGCCACATGCCTAGTTAAGCTGTGTGTGTGTGTGTGTGTGTGTGTGTGCACGTGTGCACACGAGTGATGTGTGACCACCTGTGAGGTACAAGTGCTGTGTGTGTGTATGTGTGTGTGTGTGTGTGTGTGTGTGTGCGGGCACGAGTGATTCATGACCACCTGTGAGGTACCAGTGGAGGCCACAGGTTGATTTCAGATGTCTTCCTTACTTGCTTTTCCATCTTCGTTTTTGAGGCAGGGCCTCACTGAATCTGCACCTTGCTGTGTCAGGAAGACTGGCCAGCCAATGATCCCTGGAGAGTACCTGTGGCTGCTCCTGAGCACTAGGGTGACTAGGTGGCATGCCTGGCATTTACATGGGTACTCGGGACCAAAATCAGGTCCTCATGACTGCACAGCAGCACACAGTTTACCCACTGAGCCATCTCTCTGTCCCTTTAGATGAGTTCTTAATTTCTCATAAATTCTAATCTCACCTGAAGTATCACTCTTTTGGCGTTCAAATTTCGATATTTGCTTAAAAGCTACAACAAACAAACAACACATCACCTACAGCCAAGTCTGGATGAATTAAGTGTCCTCACTGACTCTTGTCTGACATGCTGGAACCCGTTAACTCTGCTGACTGTCACTATTTTTTTTTAAAGATTTATTTATTTACTTATTATATGTAAGTACACTGTAGCTGTCTTCAGATGCACTAGAAGAGGTCATCATTATGGATGGTTGTGAGCCACCATGTGGTTGCTGGGATTTGAACTCAGGACCTCTGGAAGAGCAGTCAGTGCTCTTAACCGTTGAGCTATCTCTCCAGCCCCGACTGTCACTATTTCTGCTTACATTTTTTAATGTCATTAATACTAGTAATTCTCCAGAACACATTTCTTTTTAGGAATGGCCTATAGGCTACATACAATGCACTTAGTTAGTGTTTCTACACCAAAATAGCAACTATTGAGCTGGGCATGGTGACATATGCTTTCAGACCCCAGTATCTGAGAGATGGAGTTAGGATAATCAGACGTTCAAGGTCATCCTTTAATACATAAAAAATTTGAAGCCAGCCTGAGCTACATGCATCACACCATGTCAAGTTGCTGCCTGTTTTATCCTTGTTAGTTGTCTTCACATCTATTTTGAGGCCAGCCTGAGCTTTGGGGTAAGACCCTGTCTTAAGAAACAAAAACTGAAAAAAACAAAACAAAACAAAACAAACCTGGGCTTCCTTTTATATTAGGAGCCAATTATTCTTTATCACCAAAAGTATTTCCAACCCCATCTCGTTGAACTGCAGGAATTCTAGTTCTTGCTTCAAATCATCCCAAATCATCTATAAGCCTTTGTTTTGCATTTTTTTTTTTTTTTATCTTACAAACACTCAATCAAAAAATCCTATTGAACACCACTCCAACAGGAAGTTCTAGATTACCCACAGGCAGAAGAAGGTGGCGCGCCACCACCATACATCATTATCCGTTCATTTGGGTGATTCGACGTCCTCAGCAAGGGATGGTTTTCCTGGGATGAACACACTTCCAGTTTCCGGTAACGGAGATTTGTAAAAATTTTCAGACCCATGTTCTTTTAGAGAAAGACACAAAAAAATTGTACATTGCTTTCTTGAGAGAATTATGAGAGGTCTACCATCATAAAAACCAGACAACAAATATGCACGTTTTCTGTGTAGCCAGGATTCATGATCACAGAAATTAAGTCTCCAGTAATCGCTACTTCTATTATTATTGTTGTTGTTGTTGTTGTTATTTTAAAGATTTATTTATTTATTTTATGTGTGTGAGTACACTGTAGCTGTACAGATGGTTGTGAGCCTTCATGTGGTTGCTGGGAACTAAATTTTTAGGACCTCTGCTTGTTCCGGTCAACCCCTCTCGCTCTGGTCAACCCTGCTCACTCAGTCCCTGCTTGCTCCAGCCCAAAGATTTATTTACTATTATATGTAAGTACACTGTAGCTGACTTCAGACAAAGCAGAAGAGGGTGTCAGATCTCATTACAGATGGTTGTGAGCCACCATGTGGTTTCTGGGATTTGAACTCAGGACCTTTGGTAGAGCAGTCAGTGCTCTTATCTGCTGAGCCATCTTGCCAGCCCTTCTATTATTATTAATGTGCTAATATTTCCATTTTTTCCATTTATGCTTAAGGGAATACAAGGAGTCAGCACCCTTGCTGCCTTAATTAACAGCAAACTTGCATGCTCACGTGCACATGCATGTCTATACGGTGCTCATGTGTTAACAGCAGCCCTGAGACTTGAACTAAAGCCTGTCTAGTTCAGTGTCCTCGTCTTCATCCACAGTGACTCTGATCATAAAGACCCTTGCGCGGCTTCTGAGCACATGTAGCTGGCAGCCTCCCTTTGTGTGGAATACAGACTGTGAGTTACCTTCTTGTTTAAACTATTGACACATAAGATATAGTGCAAGAAGTTGGATACCATCTTATCAGGGTCCCATGATTCTAGCCATACAACTTCTTTTTAGCAAAAAGAAAAAAAAAAGCCAACAGGATTAACATCTCTTTTTTTTAAAAAGAGTGCTCTGTCAGCACGGTATTGAAAGAATCTATAATGTGAGAGAGACAGGGTCAGGACCACTAAGGCTACAAGAGGAAATGTTTTACAGACTCATCTATGATCTTACCCTGATGAGATTAGAGAGGTCTCCATCCCAAACATTGCTTGTAGGTGTATAATACAGTCCATTGTGGAACAAGTCCTTCTGAGGAATGCATGGCTCTGCTTGCTCATCATCCAAGTTGAGACCATTATAGAAATAACCATAGTGATAGATATATGGTAGCATGTTGTACACCTAGGACGTGAAGACATGGTGCTTGGTGACTTGAAGCACTCCTTGCAGAACTATGAGACTGGAAAAGTTCGTGTCATAATCATTTACTACTGAGTCAACTTTCCAAAAACTCAAATGAGGAGGCCAATATTGTTTTATGTAGTCAATGTTATTTGCAAACTTTTCTGGCTGATAGTGTAGGTTTGGGGATAGCAAATAAGAAAGGTCATGGAGAACGCTTAGTTGCTCCATAGCCTAGCACACAGATAACTGTCTGAAGTGATAGTAGTAGAGTTTCTAGACCTGGAGGATGACGTCAGCTGCCTGAAACTAAGTATTAATGAATTAAAGCCTTCTAGATAAACTATCACCTCAAGCAATGGACAAGCAGCCGAAGTACTTCATATATTCATAGGAAACTAAGTTCTTATGATGTCCAGTACTAAATGCAATGGATGTGCTCCAATCAAAAAAGCGAGCAAGGCGTGAGATGAACAACTTATACTTTTAGAATTAAAAGGGACAATGATTATTCCTGTAATGTTTCAGTCATTGGTAGAATTATGGGCACCATGTTCTGGAAGGCTGCAAGAAAAGTTGAGACTATGTAAAACTGAAGGAAAGCTTAGGAAACTTACATGAGTGGAAAGAGAAGGACATAAAGGGATTGGAAAAAAAACAAACAAACCAAATTCATTCCATGTAAAAGCACTCCAACAACTCATGTCAAAATAGGAACCATCTTCCCTGGACACATTAGCTCCCAGTAAGAGGGAAGGGCTTGAAATGAAGGGGTAGCTTCCATTTGCTCAAATGCATTACTGGTGTGGGTGGGGGTTATCAGGTGGGGGAAATAGTGATGCCAATAGAGGCGATCACCAACCCTTGGAGATGGTGCTTAAGTGGGGGAAGGATGGAGCGGGATAAAACAGAGGACACGCTTTAGTTACTGAAGCACCTCAGTCCAAATAATGAACTAACGAGAGAAAACACTGATCAGATATTTTGGAATAAAGAGGATATCCACAAACTGACATGCAAGGTATTTAAAAAAACCATGAATCAGAAATTCAACAAAGTACTAACCAAGGAAGAAATGGGCAAAACCAAGGAAGAAATAATTGAGAGTGAACTCAGAAGACGAACACTTCAGAAATAAACTCTAAAGGCTAAAGGCCCCAAGAGAAAAAAATGATAGACAGAAATCAGCCATTGTTTGTTGAGGCAGGGGATCATGGCTTTGAACTCCTGACTTCCCTGTGTCTGCCTCCCAAGCCAAAAGATTGCAGATGTGCATCATCATGCCCAGCACCCCCAACTTCTAAAAGAGAAATAGAAAACAAAAGAGAAAAAAAGAAAGAATCGAAGCAGGTCACAGGCAAACTTGAGAGTTTGAGCGCATGTGAAATGAGCTAACACATGAATGAAAAGTTTTAGAAAGGGAAGAAGTCAAAAAGCTTGGTTTTTAAGTTATAATGCAGACCAAGCTTTGGATTTCCTCCACACAATAAGTCCTAAGAGATATCTTACTAAAATTTTTAGTTTAAATATAAAGGAGGGAAAAAAATTCCTCCAAGGCCTCCATACAAGAAGGTCAAATAACCTACCAGAGAGAATAAGTTAGTCTGACAGCATAATTCCTTAAAAAAAAAAAAAGTTAACAGTGAGTTTCAGGGGAGCAGGGTTTTCAAGAAACCTAAAGAAAAATATAAGCCCTAAATTTAATAGTCACATAATCTGTCTTCCATTCTTCTTTATTTTTAAAAGGTTTTGTTTGTTATTAGCTCTGTTTTTTGGCTTTTTTTGAAGCAGGCCTCATGCAGCTGAGGTTGGCCCTCAACCCCTGATCCTCTTGCCTGTACCCCCCAAGTGCTGGCTTCACAGGTGTTCACCCAGCTTCTGCGTGGAGGCTTTAGAAAAACGATTCTGAGTATGAAGATGTGATGGAGTTCTTGTGCCCTTCTGAGGAAGCTAGCAGAGAATATACTTTATGTAGCTGAAAGATGACCTGGAAACAGGGATACCTCAGGAGTAACAGAGAAGCATAGCTGTAAGTAAGATGTGCTCTCCCAAGGAAGGAAGGATCAACTTTAAGGTGAGAGAAAGGGAACAGTTAAGACTATTGACTGTGGAGCTGGTCACTGGCGAGGGTCACTAGCTAAGGTCTCTGGCTATTCGAACAACTGGCTGGGTTTCAAGGTTACACAAGAAAATTGATGCAATACTATTATTGAGAAAGTCACTACAATAAAATTTCAAAGCTGTGTGTGTTGACTTTAATTTCAGCACTCAGAGGCAGAGGCAGGTTAGGAGCATTCCAGAGAACCTGGGTTCGATTTCCAGCATGCATAGACATATATGCAGACAAGATGTTTATACACATAAAATAATAAAATATTTTATCTTAATCTCTTAAGATATGTAGCAGAGCTACATTCCAGCATCAATAGAGATAATAGTTAAATGAGCTAACTTTTATAAAACAAGCACAGGAAGTGGGTAAGAGACTGTTATTGGCAGGTCACTAGGAGTTCATGTTCCTCTCTCTACTAAGGCCAGAACAAGGCAAGGGAGCTACTGTCCTCATAGTGGAATTCTGCACTGGAATCAGGCAAGCAGAATACAGAGGCATGGAATGAAAAGGAAGGAAGCAAGTGGGGGAAGGAGGAAAAAAGGAAGGAAGAGAGGGAGGGAGGGGTAGAGGGAAGGTGGGAGGAGGAAGGAAGGAGGAGGGAGGGAGGGAGGGAAGAGGGGAAAGAGACAGGGAGGGAGGGTGAGAAAAAGAAAACTTTCTATTTGATGGCAACACTGTAATACACAGAAACAGAGACCAATGAGAAATATAATTCAATTATCCAAGTAATTTAGCAGGTTAGAAAATTGTAAATTATTGTGCAAAACAGCTGCCAGGTTCATAAATAACAATCGAATAAATAGTGGAAGAAAACCTTGTTTACAACAGCAACAGAGTCATTATGACACACTTGTGAACAAATAAAACGTTTACATAAGAAAACTGTTTAAAGTGTAATTTAGAAGTAACGGGCACACCTTTAATCCCAGCACTTGGGAGGCAGAGGCAGGCAGATTTCTGAGTTCGAGGCCAGCCTGGTCTACAGAGTGAGTTCCAGGACAGCCAGAGCTATACAGAGAAACCCTGTCTTGAAAAAACAAAAACAAAAACAGAAGTAACAGAAAAATTATACTTGGAAAAAATTTTAAAAGCCATTTTACAATTCTGAATTGGAATATTCCCCCACTGAAGTTAATTTGTAAATCCCATGTAACCACAGTAAAAATACCAGTTAGCTTTCCATCCTGGAGCTAGAGAAGTTAGAAGTAAGTTGGATATTGAGAATCAACTAGAAGAGCAAGGGGTGCCCTGGAGTTGAGATGCGTGGAGTTACCCGATCAAAAATTAATCTGTATCATTAAAACTGTGAGCCTGACATAGGAAAAGAAAACCAATGGAATGTAAAACAGATAAATAAACAGAATAAATAGAAATGCAGTCTGGGATAAGGGCAATGTCTCATGTCACCCAAGCAGAGATAACATGTCAACTGGATATATTTTATTTTTTTTTTAAAAAAGATGAACTAGATAGGTATCTCATACTCAAGGAAAGAGGGCTCCCTGAAAAATAAAATCACCTTTCAAGGCTGGTACAAAGAAAGTAAAGTCAGGCCTGGATCATCCTGGGACAGGATATTAGTTAGTGTTTAGAAAATAGCCTGGCGGTGGTGGCTCACACCTTTAATCCCAGCACTTGGGAGGCAGAGGCAGGAGGATTTCTGAGTTCGAGGCCAGCCTGGTCTACAGAGTGAGTTCCAGGACAGCAAAGGCTACACAGAGAAACCCTGTCTCGAAAAAAACCACCAAAGAATAAGAATAAGAATAAGAATAAGAATTGGGCATTGTCAAAGAATGTAGAGATCAACTTAAAAAAACAATGCTCTCACTACGATTTTAAAATATCACATTGTTTTAGAGTTTTTAACCTGTTATAATTATGTATAGAGTTCTGTATTGCTGTGAATGCCAGATGGAAAATGTACATAGTTAATAACTCATGCTAATAACTGAGAAAGGAGCACAGAAGCAAAGAATTGATACTTTCAACATGTCCCAAATCCCAAGTAAAAGCATCCTAGGGAGGTCAGGGCTTGCCGCCACACCACAGCCTGGGGACACCGGGGAACAATGCTGCTTACGCTCTCAGGTGTCATTTCTTGTCCGTGGTTCAGTAAAAGGGCACTTTTGTCCACTGCTTTCAGGGCACAGAAGGAGTCAGGGGATGCTTGGAGATGAAGACTGGTGTTAGAGCCAGGCAGGTCCTTGTCCCTAGAGAACTTTATGCTAACCTGAAGTGGAGGAAGGGAAGTAGTGAGGGTACAGATAATCACACGGGGAAGAAAACTTGAATGAATCCTGTCCTTCCCAAACAAATCCCCACCGATTTCTGTACGTACACTTTCCTGCCCATTCTCAGTTCCCTGTGGGAATATCTTTCAGTCTCTCCAACTCCCCCAGCTTGCCATGACCAGACCTCAGCAAGATAATGCTTTGTGACTCTCATTCTTTGGTAATTTAACTGTAAGATTACTGTGTAAGGACCATGGGGGGGGGGGCGCAGACAGAGACAGGGCTGGAGAGATGGCCCAGTGGGTGAGATGCTGCTAACACTCTCAACCTATCAAGGTTGACAGCTTGAAGTCTATCCAACCAGAATGGTGGCAGGAGAGAATGGAGTCCTGCAAACTGTCCCATCAATCTTGATGCACTCACATCATGGGCATGCATGCATGCATGTGCGCATGCGCACAGACATATGCACCAAATAAGTAAATTCATGTAAGAACGAAGCTTTAGAAGGAGGTTGCAGGAAGCAAAACGCCCACCCTGCTGATAAGGGAAACATCACCTTGTTTTTAAAGCACTTCTCGATCGGGAGCTTGACACTATCCGCAACGATTTCCCCACTAGGGTGGAGGGTGTAGACAAGCAGGTCAGCTTCTGGCGCCAGATCAGCATTGATGCTGATTGGGAAAGAGAAGTTCCCATTCCAGGCTGAGGAAAGAGGCAGATCACAGACGACACCGTGCTGGCGCCCACGTGTCTCTCTGCGTTTGTTTAGATGAAGGGGAATGGCATATGGATAGAGAAATGACCTGAGCCTTGCTCAGATATAAAAAGGGGACTTATACACAGATGAAGAGCCTACAGTAGGAGTGCCGTAGACATCACTTTTCTACAGTGTACACGATTAACTGACTAATGGGTGTAGCCAAGTCGTGTCAACTTGACACAAACTAGAGTCAGCTGGGAAGAGGAAACCTCAATGAGGAAACCGCCTCTGTCTGATTGGCCCGTGGGCCTTTTCTTGACTAATGATGGATGTGGAGGGCCTAGCCTGCGGGTTGTGCCACTCCTGGACAGGAGGACTTAGGTCACGCAAGAAAGCAGGCTGAGCAAGCCATCGAGAGCAAGCCGGTTAAGAGTGCTCCTCCATGGTTTCTGGTCCAGTTCCTGCCTCCAGGTCCCTGCCTTGAATTCCTGCTCCGACTTCCCTCCATGACAGACCTGAAGTTTAAGATGAAGTAAATCCTGAAGTTGCTTTTGGCTAGGGTTTAATCAGAGCAATAGAAAGCAAACTAGGGTAGTGATAGGAAGGCAGCAATAGCCATTTTCAAACTATTCGGTGTTACCTCAGGTCATGCTATCTCCTGCCCTCCAACTGCACATGGTAATAAGTGCTCACCCTAAAGTGTAGAAAGTATGGAGATAAGGTATGTATTCCAAAGCAAGTGCACTGTATCCACCCACCTTGAACTCTGATTTCCATCTGTTCGTTGAGGAAGATGCTTCCTCTCACCATCACCTGTGCCAGACAGAGAAGACACAGTGTGAGTATTGAACGCACATCCGATCATGTCCTCATGTGCTAATCTAGTGCCCATTCTGTCCTGTACAAGGTAGCTCCACAAACGAATATTAAAAGGGAACGTCACACATGTTGGGCCAGAACAAGGAAGAAACTCAAAGTTCTGTGAAGCCATCTAATGCATGTGAGAGGTGGCCACTTCACCTGCCTGTTGTCTACCCATTTGCCTCTGGTCCGTGCTGTGAAATGGAATGTCCATAAGGCCGACTAGATGACTCACTGTTCATGGAACTTTAACAGTGCCTCGGGCCTACTACCTTTTCCAGTGTGGTGAGTCTAACTGATTCCACTAATGTTTCCAGTTAGGAATATACAGCTGAGAAGACCAGAGCTTAGAGCACCTGAACGTGTTCAAGGTGAACGCACGTGTTTGTGGACCAGGAGAGAGTGGAGGGATGGAAGTAGGAGTGGCTTAATTTCCAAGTCTGTTTCCACTCTCCCGGAAAAACAGAGGTGAGAGGGGATGAGAACAGATTCCTTTTCTGCTTATCCTTTTGAGCTTTCCATGTTACTTAACCCGTCACACAGGGTCATAAACATTCGCTGTGAAGTATGATGGAATGATTGAAGAAGCCAAGTGTCTCAGTCTTAGGGAACTCAGATTACCTGGGATCGTTTTTGCAAGCAGAACTCGTTTATGGAGCCAAGAGTTATTCAACGGCAAAGTGGGTAGGTGGAGCTCACTCAGATTGACAAGGTGACAGATGACACCTCCTAAGCTGTGCTATGCTGATGAGACAGAGCCACCAGCTGAAACTTACCAAATAGAAGAAGGTCACATCTGAGGCCTCCTTGTAGGCCTCGGGGTTTAAGGAGTAAAGTACTGAGACCATCTTTTCTTGATCACATGGAAGCTGCTTTGGCTCGAGAACGATCTTCATGAAGCTGCTGGTCTGGGAGTAAAAGCGTGAGACTGAGAAGTAGGCGTCCAAATACTCAGGGGACAACCAGCTGGAACGATGACAGCTTCGAGGTCGGACATAGACGGCCTGGCAGGGCAGAAGCAAAGGAAAGGCTTTAGAACAATGGGCATCTCCAAGACAGGGAGTGCTACTGGGCACAAGGCTTGTCATCTCACCCAACAAGGAAGGAAGCTAGCTCACAGCTGTTAGTGCGGAGGCTGGTGACATGGCTCTCCATGTGAGGGCACTTGCCACCAAGCTGTGCCACCCAAGTTTTATTCTCAGGACCATTGTGGTGGGAAGGAGAGAACTGATTCCTATAAAGTTTCTGTGACTGTCCGACTGGACTAACAGTGAATTGTTCTGTTTTTTTACTTTGCGTGTGTGTCTGGGGTGTGTGTGAGGGGAACGATTGGCTAAGCATCCCAGTGTGACCTGCAACTCAAGATCCTCCTGTCTCAGCGTCTTAAGGGCTAGAATTACGGGCACGCTTTGGATTTTCACTTTTAATCACAGTCAGAGAATTAGATTTAAGTTCTGCATCTTCCACCTGCAGGCAAGCCATGACAAATTGTTTAACTGCAAACTTCTGCGGAAGGCTCCAAAAAGAAATCTCACGGCATCTCCCTGTCTATGCACAGGGTGATGTGAGGGAGAAGGCCAGATTTTCTTACGTGCCACTTCTACTTCCACAGGAGACATACTGGTCACAATAGTCGCTGTGTGTAGCGTCTCGCCTTCTGAACTCTGCTCTCACTGAGTACTGAATGGGCAAGCGAGCCACAGAAAAGAGGCTACTGTCTAAGAGCCTTCCGTGCTCCAAGTCCCTAGCATTGGGGCCTCTGTGGGATCATTGACAGTCTATGGCAGCCCTTGGATGTCTTACTTTCAAGCTGATCTGTGCACCGAATATTTCTGAAGTGTTAATGGAAAATAGAGCTTCCCCGTTCTCATTGGTGGTGTAATTTCCTACAGGTTTGCCGTCAAGCTCCAGTTGCAAAAGCTTGTTCACCAGGGGTGTGTTATTGGGACCAGAAAATTTAAGCTGTGGAGAAGCAGAAGTGTTAATATTCTTAGGACATGAAACTTCGTATTTCTGCAAGGAATTTTTCATCCATGATAGTGATCATAACATAAATTTCAGTGAATAGAAATATCCATTCTACTAATTGTGCATGTGTTTGCACATAAAGCAGAAGCTGCTGCTTTTATACACTGGTTTCTTTTAGCCCTAGGATTTCCCAAGCATATCAGACATAGTAGTATTAAAAATGGGGCTGGAGAGGTGGCTCAGCGGTTAAGAGCACTGCCTGCTCTTCCAGAGGTCCTGAGTTCAATTCCCAGCAACCACATGGTGCCTCACAACCATCTGTAATGGGTTCTGATGCCCTCTTCTGGTGTCTGAAGACAGTCACAGTCTTTTAACATATATAAAAATAAATTAATTAATTTAAAAATGGATTATAAACCTACAATAAAAGTGTCTGGAAAATTTCAAGGGATAATCTGTGAACAGAGAAAAAACCTGAAGAAGTTCCTTTAAAAGTAAGAGGCAAACCTACAGTTCCAAAATAAGTGATCCCTCTCCTGTAGAAAGAATCCATGTTCTCAAAGCTCACAGTGCCAAGCACTGAAGTAATAAACACTGCCTGTGTTTTACTCATCTGCACACCTGTAAGAAACGATGAAACATAGCATCAGGAAGAAATTAATCAGCTGGACAGACCCCCCAAGGGCGGGCCATGCATCCTAGTGGTATCTTAAGGATATGTGAGGGTGTGGATTCAATCCCTCCACTCCCCACAAAAGCCACCTTGAGAGATGCTGCATTTTACCATCGTGAGGGACGATTATTTCACAATTAACAGTTGATGTTGCTAACTTCACATTTTTTTTCCCTCAGTGGTTGGTAGGAAGTGACCTGTCCGTACCTGTTACCTGTACCTGTTAATCGTTACCTGTTCCAAGTTCTGTAACCATTACGTTAACATTCAACATCATGAACAACCCAGAGCGGTACAACTGGAAGACTTTTGTGTTGACAATGTGAGAAGCACAGCCATCTTTCAGCTGAGAAATAAACAGAGACAGAATGAAAAAGTTAGGGACCCAAGAGTCTTATGGAACTTTAGCACGGGTACCTTCTACCCCTGTGTACCAAGGTCTCCCTCGCTGACATGGACAGAGAAAGAGTTAAAGCAGGGGACCAGCTGCGAGTACGTCAAAAGAAGGGGTTCCCCTGGAGTAACATAGGCATGAAATAGTTAAAGGATGAGAATAAAGCTAATGACATCCTGAGAATAAGAGATTAACCCCCTGGAGAAACACTAACAACAGATGAACCAACACTCATTAGATGAAGCATGTCCGTGGTAGCAGCTGTTAATGTCTACATTTGAAATAGGGGAAAATGTACATTTTTACTACTTACAGCAGTAACTAGAAACCTGTAGATTTAGTTATATTTTAAAATAATAGGTACTTACTTCAAATGTTAAACTTACAACAGTAACTAGAAAACTGTAGATTTAGTTATATTTTAAAATAATAATACTACAAATGTTAAGCTTACAGCAGTAACTAGAAACCTGTAAATTTAGTTATGTTTTAAATTAATAGGTACTGACTTCAAATGTTAAATATTGGAAGGATACACTCCTTCATTTAATCCTCAAAGCTGTCACTTGCTCTAGGCCATCATGTAGGCATATACATGCACATGAATTTTTAAAAGCTCTTAAAAAAAGAATTAAAAAGATAAAATTAAAACCAGTGACTTACAGACATGCAGAAAAACTACTCATGAAGATAAAGCCCAGCAGAATAGGTGAGGCTTTCCTAACTGGGATTCAGAATGAAGGAGACCAGAAGTCTGGAACGAGGGACATAGAACATTCTGGGTTGCAGTGTTCCTGAATGAACTGCCTGAGGAAGGATTCTCCAAAGAAAGACTGTGGAGACCACAGATAGTACAGTTAGGGAAGCCGAGGAGCAACTTTGCAGGTCTAAAACCTGCAGGCAAAGGCATCCGGAAACAGAGGAATTATGTTAAACACTGCATTATCTTCATGCTTCTCACCCCTATTAGCCTAAAGTGCTATAAATCCTTTTAATAAGTGGCACTAAATCCCTATAAGGAGGTCCCGCGCCCCCCACTCTGGAGAAGCCTGTGGTCCGCGTCCGCACCTGCACAGTGAACTGCTCACAGATTTCATTCTCATCGCTCTCACAATACCTCGGGGAGTAGAGCTCTCTGCACACTTTTATCTGGGCTTTTCCCTGCACAGGCTGGCCATAGGTGTACCTGGTGGGCAAAGCAGCATTGTGATCACAAATGGGCAACATCATGGTGACACTTCCGGACCTCACTAGAAATCATACAGGAAGCCTTGAAACAGGTGTCTCTGCCTGACTGCCTCTAGGGCTATTTCTCCGATAGAATTCGGGTGAAATTAGACATTTAATTTATGAAGAGGATCTGGTTGGTTTAAGAAACACAAATAAATAAACAGTTTCATTCGATTTTAGATGATCTAATATATCAGTAGAGAAAAACTTAATGAGCAAAAATTTAAAAATATGTCTAATTTGTTACAAGTATTGGAAAATGAGCTGTTTTTATTAGTAAATGCATATGAACATAGGAAAAACTTGATGATTCTGGATATTGAAGTCTTTCCAGATCAGTATTTTAAACATTATTCTTATTTTACCACCATCTAACATACAAATGTATTAGACCTGTTAGCACCAAGAGTGTATGACCGAGCCGTTGCTGCATTAACAGCTTATTTCCTGCTAAAGCACAATACATTTTTTTCTTAAAGCTCAAAGGCAAAACCAGGTATTATGTTTTTTGCTTGTTTGTCTTTATAATTTGAGGATTATTTTGACTTTTATAAAATTAACAACACATGTAAAATTTGTGTAAAATAAAGCTGAGTGTTTTAAGCTTGCAGATGACAATGCCCTTTCAATAACTGCCCAGCTCTGGTGTTGGTCATATGTTTAATACAACATTTAACTCATTTTTTCCTCTAGTAATTTTGGTTACTGAGAAGAAGTAAGTCACTTCTCCACATTGTGTTTCGGGGAAGTGAAGGTCAAAGTCAGATCCACTTCCACCACGTTTGCTCCACCCATCCTGCTAATGTGCTCTGTGCTTGTGAGATTTCAACCCCCCAGCCTACACCACCACCATCTGTGAGTTTGATGAAACAGAGGCTGGACCAATGCTGGGTAACAGTGTCATTCCCAATGGCTATTCTTCTGCCTTTCATTTATTAACTAGTATCCTTTGCAGGTTAGCATACAACTTTGGAGTGTGTAGGTTACTGTCTTTGTTTGGGACAGAATGTCATTTTCATTGTTGTGATTTGAGTGACTTTTAGTAGATGATAAGATTATTATTATTATTATTATTATTACTACTACTACTACTACTACTACTACTATCATTATTTACTTGTGGGTCAATATTCTTTCTTCACTCTTAAAAGCCTGTTCATTCCTGAGATTGCTGACATAATCTGGCTTTCCAGGTTCCAAACTAAATTCATGGGCAAAATGAAAGTGTGGGCAGTTGAAGTAGCATCTTTCACCTCAGTGGTTGGCACTGACAGACACAGACTAGATCAGAACTACTGACATTACATATTTATGTATAAGTGCTCTGTCTGCATGTACACCTGAATACCAGAAGGCGGGCATCAGATCCCATTATGGATGGTCAAGAGCTACCATGTAGGTGCTGGGAATTGAACTATGGAGAACAGCCAGCACTCTTATCCGCTGAGCCGTCTTTCCATCCAGGACACCAACTGGAGACATTCATCCCTCTAGCACATATATTAAGGAGGTTTTTGAGAAGTCAGAATAGAAAATTATCATCCCAAATAATATTAAGAAGCCGCCAATTCTGTGTTAGCATCTGGTCTTCATGTGTTCTCAGGATTCCTAAGAAAAGAGAGTGGGCCCTCTAGTGTTTGGTTGCATTTGTTTGTTTGTTTGTTTATTTAATTTTTTTAGCATTTAACTGGGCAGATGAATAAATTGTGGGTATTAATGATAATGTAAGTGTTTGGTTTGTAGAAGGGTTTTCTGATGAAACCAGTTTAGGATCTTGGAATTCTTCAACTTTACATTATTTATCCCAGCATTTTTTAGCACAGATTATCTATGACCTCACATATATTAAACACATTCAGCTGCTTTGCACTGAAACTCTGGTCCTTCTCTGAGAGAGACAGACTGGTTCCAAGATTCTCTGAGGAGATCATGAAGAACCCCCCTCTCTCGTCACATGTTTCCCAGGTAACCCTTTACAGACTGCAGCTTCGATATGTTAAAGAATATCCAAAGGTTAGTGTTTTTATGTTATCCGTTAAAGCATCCAAGAACTCTCACCAAAGGACGGCGCCTAACTGCCAGGTGTAACTCTCCACTCACCAGAAGACCCGCAAGCCTGATGCTATCCCAGTACTCACGGCTGACAGTTCTCTATAAAACTGAGATGATAACAGCTCCTATCTCATGACATTTTGGGAATAATTTTTGTAGCTGTCACCTACTAACTATTATCTGTTTTAAATTATTGTTACACATTTTAGGAACGATATCACAAAAAGGTTAAATAAAGGGCATCAGAAATAATTTCCCAAATAGAATATAAATGTTATTAAGATGAGATAAGATGTTTTTATGTTACTGGACTGAGATAAATTCAAAGTAAATTATAAACTTCCTTATTTCCATGAAAATTTGATAGCTCATTTTCTTTTCTTTTTTCTTTTTTAAAATGAGAACACTCAATGATGGTAAAAATTCAGCCGGGCGGTGGTGGCACACGCCTTTAATCCCAGCACTTGGGAGGCAGAGGCAGGGGGATTTCTGAGTTCGAGGCCAGCCTGATCTACAGAATGAGTTCCAGGACATCCAGGGCTACACAGAGAAACCCTGTCTTGAAAAAAAAAATTAATGAAGCCAGTCCTTTCGTAACAGGATCTGGAGTTAGGGGAACACCATGGCATTTAGAAGACTAAAAGAATACTATATATTTTGACTTGCTACTTCCCTTTAGGGAAATGTTTTGTAAGTAAATAATTCAGTTCTAAATCAGGATATTATACAGTTTTATAGGAGACATCTACTACAAATGTACTAACTACTAGAAACACAATGTAATAGACTACATGTTATATAGTAGAACAATAAGTAAAATCACTATTTTCCTATAAAGATATTCTTACAAGGTAAGGAATTGGAATAGATAGGCAAAAAAATATGAAGATGTGTGTTTTTAAATATTGGAGAGAATGGGTAGAAAAGAATAAATATAATCAGAGAAAAACTTTTCACAAAACATGAGGAGGATATCAGCTATGATGTGTTAGCAATTGGTAGAATGCACCGGAGTTTCATTTCTATGTTTTTCTTTATAGTCTTCAAACATTTAAAATTTCTACAATAATTTTAATATAACAATATAAATAAAGTTTTATGGTTAAGCTTAAGGTGATTTACTCTGTGGGGATAAATGACTAAATACTTACTTTGCACATGCAACCATTTGAAATTGATTGTCCGCAATAGTTATTGTCTCTGGCGCAGTGAGCTCAACTTCAAATTTGGGCAATACTGAAAACAAAAAACACACTTCAGCTGACAAAGCTGGAGAGCAAAATGCTACAGCAACTATAGCAAACTTTCCATGCAAGCTGTTTTCCTCCAAGAGGCCCCACCCAGCCAGTACCCTGGGGTCTGTGAAGGTGCCTCCCTGAAGGCCAGTTTATTCTGTTTCTTTTGTTGTTGCTGGTGGTGGTGGTTGGCTAATTATTTATTTATTTAGCCTAAAAAAATCACCCACTGTTATGTTTTAATCTCTTAGATCCTTTCTAGGAGAGTACCTGAATTTCAGAAAGTGAGAAATATTTCTTAGTTGAGGGGTGGGGTGGGCCCAGAATGAGATAGAGAGGACCCAGGGTGGAACAGAAGAGCAGACAGCAGAGGCCCAACCTGAGCTCAGTTCCTGCGCCTGTGTCTAAAACGTTGTGTTCTGTTGCTTTGAACTTGTGTGTAGGAGAAGCAGAAACAGTAGTTGGTTACCTTCTCGATTAACGGTGAAATGGTCCACCACCGTCATTCCTGATTGTTTTTTTATGACGATTGTGTAATCCCCCAATATTGGTTCCGGCGTCAGTTGGAACGAGAGCTGGGTAATGTTTCTGAAAGTGGTCACGTTTATCCACTGAAAAATCACATTGCTTTGGGGATCCTTGAAACAGTGAATGAAGAAGGACAGTCAGAGGTTGTGTGTGAAAACCCCCCTTTCCTTTTGATTCTGGTGTTCTCTGTAGTTACTGGGAAGAAAGAGTAAACGAACTACTCTATTGCTTGACTAATGACCTCAGACACTGAAACAATGGAACTGCTGCAACATATTCATGTTCAACCAATATTTTTTCTTAAAACTAATATTCATGTGAAAAATAATTTATAACTGATGTCTTTGGTTTTTTTCTTTCCAGAGTGGAGTAGTATAATCAAAGAATTAAAAAATTTCAACATAATGAGTCCAGACTAGTGTCAAAGCAGAGTGGACTCATACCAGTGAGTATATAAGAGAACACTCATTCTAACAAGCATTTAAAATGATTGTCGCAGTGGGGCTGGAGAGATGGCTCAGTGGTTAAGAGCACTTGTTGCTCTTCTGGAATACCTAGGCTCTATTCCCTGCACCATCATGGTGGCTCACAATCTTATGTAACTCCAGTTCGAAGGGATCTGATCCTGTCTTCTGGACTCTGCACTGCATGCATATGGTGCAAATATATACATTCAGGCAAAACGCCCATGCACCCATGTGTGATGTAATTAAATTAACACATTATTTAATTAATTAAAAATGATTGTCACAGATTTCCACTTGGTCCCTTTCTATGTTGGTCATGGATTATGCAGTTGCACCTAAGTGGAATTTCTGTGATTTTAAAAAGCAGGCACAGCTGTCAGAATGCAACCTTCATTTGCTTTCAGCCCGTTGCCACACATACAAACTCACTTCAATAAACATTTCACACTTTTCAACTCTGATTAAAGAGAATATGTTTAAAAGATTTGATTCAAAAGATTATTGTTTAATAGATTATGTCAAGAAACAAAATTGTTACTACCATTTCCAAAGTTTTAGTGATTTGTTTTCATCTCCTATAATGTTTAGAAAACTGTAAATATCCTGGACCTCTGTTCTGTTAGGCCGCCCATGAGACCCCATACTGGCTTAGGTGCGAGTGGATGTCACAGAGCAGAATAAATTCTTCCAAAAAGAGCGAGACTTTACACGCACTGAGGCTAAAACACCCCACTCGGCAACGCCGGTGCTGTTCAGAATGCCCACACAAACACGTTGTGACTTGTGAATGGTGAACTTTTGTCTAAGCTGGTGTTAAGCTTTGTGTTTCTTTCAGTAAAATACAGTGTTACCTGGGTCAGATGTGAAAGCAAACGATTGGGGAATGTAGAGAATGGGAGACTGCTAACCTGAAATTCATGTCACTTTAAGCATGAGCTGTTTGTTACTCAAATTAAAAGCTTAAAGCACCCGCGTAGTAGACAGGACAATAGGAAGTTTATGAGTACCTTGTGTTTGCCCATATAACCGTGAATTATGAGCCTAGATCCTATACCCCTAGAATTAGCTAGTCATGGTAGCCCACACTGCATACAGAGACAAAACTACAGATGCAGAGATCTGTTGTTATTTACAAGTAAGCTATAAATACAACCAATTAAATGATGAGTATAAGATATCTAATTTAAAAATTAACAAAATATGTTTGATTTGATATAGAACGGTATGATTTGCAATTATAACACACAGTGGGAAAAACCAATAAGTCTCTGGTTTCTGCTTCTCAGCACATCATTCTTAGGAATTCATGGACAAGAAATCAGGGTTCCTACGTATCTTCAGGTTTTCAAAATTACATATTAATCATTCTTCTAAGCATCTTTAGTTGCAGATTTCTTCTCTGTTTTAATCATCTTAATTTTCAGTTTTATAAAACTGAAAATTGGAAGCACCCCATTCCTGATCTGAATATTATTTTAACTGGATAGGGAAAGTAGACGTCTTACCTGAATGGTGATCAAGGGATACTGAAAGAAAAAAAAAAAAAAAGCAGATTGATACTTTAGTGAGACATTCTTTTGCCAAATAGTATCAGTTCCAAGATCTTCTTTTTAATCAATTCTTTTAGCTAGTGTATAAAACAGTTGTATTTGTGATGATACTTTCATACATATTGTATCATGATCTGGTTCTCTTCACATTACCCTCTCCTGTCCACCCACCTCTCCTTTTGCTTTCCTCTGTGTGTCTGTGTGTGTGTGTTTGTGTAAAATCCTGAATATGAAAGAAAATGTGGTGTTTATTTTTGAGTTTGGCTAATTTGACGACGACCTCTAGTTCCATTCACTTTTCTGCAACTGACATATTTTCATTCATAGTCAAATAGAAATGCACAGGCCTATACACCACACTTGCCTTACTCATCTATCTGCCCATGGACATCTAGGCTGGCTCCACACCTTGGCTATTGTGAATACTACAGGAATAAGCATGGGTGTGCAGGCATCTGAAGGATGCTGACTTACATCCCTGGAAGGTGCTCCGTTCAGCAGTGGATTTGATGAATAGATTTCAATCTCATTGTACCTTTAGAAGTTATGAACTCACCAAGTCATCAACAGGCTGAAGCCAGGTGTTCAGTGTCACAATGCGGAAGTGAACTAAGGAAAAGGGAATACGGCTGTAAAGTGGTTTTCTTGTGATCCCTACCTTATGGCAATGATTGCTTTAAGATGTATACATAAGTAATTGCTTGCCCATTACAGAATATCACACCCTTTTCCCCCTAGCTCCGATTTGACCCTTTCAGGTTAGGAGTCCATTAGGGAAAATCTCTTTTTGTACTTATTATCTCTATGTTAATGACTCTTGTTGTCCCCAGTGCTGACACCAGCTGCCATTAGAAGCTTTTACCCTATCAGACATAAGACTGAGATATCTTGGAACAGAATTAGTGACAGACTTATTATCCATAGAAGCATAAGTATAAGATATTAACGGGAATGGATACGTATAATTTTCCTTGAAAATGATGCTAGCAAAATTAAGGTATTTTTTTTTTAACAGAACTACAAAAGATGTTGGGTCTTTAAAATGTACAATTTATTCTAATATTTTAGTAAGAGCAGAAAAGGGAATATCGGGAAGTGAAAATCTCTAAGAATTATCTTTTGCGTGCTCGCTTCGGCAGCACATATACTAAAATTGGAATGATACAGAGAAGATTAGCATGGCCTCTGCGCAAGGATGACACGCAAATTCGTGAAGCGTTCCATATTTTAAAAAAAAATAAAAATAAAAAAGAATTATCTTTTGCGCCAGGGGGTGGTGGCACACACCTTTAATCCAGCACTTGGGAGGCAGAGGCAGGCGGATTTCTGAGTTTGAGGCCAGCCTGGTC
>NW_022196903.1:121565007-121569913 GCF_008632895.1 Mastomys coucha
ATTATCTTTTGCAATATTAAGTGTGAAAATATAATAATGAAATGCATTGCCTTGTGGGCTGACTTAAAATTAATTATAAAAGAAAAAGGAAAGAAGCCTGCATAAGCCAGCCCTTTAGAATACAGTACGGACTCCTTGGAGGAATTCCTCTGCCCCAGTCACATTAGTCAGAGTACAATAGAGAACCCTTGGAGGAAATCACCCCCGGCACTTTCATATCGGCAGGTTCTTCATCTGCCAGAAATAAGTGTCTATTGTTTAAGCCAAAGTAAATTCTACTTTCAGTTCTTTTGCTTCTTTTTTTAAAAAAATAATAGATATATGCAGTATCAATCAGGATACAATGCACATGTGGTTACCGCTCTAACGCTTTCATTTTACAGATGAAGAAATTATATCTCAAAGATTAAAATTTACTTGCCAAAAGTCAATCACTGGTCAATAGAGCTAAGCTTTGAAGCAGGGGCTTTGAATTATAGCTTGGTATTCTTTATGCCACATTCTGCTTAGAACAATAGTTAAGAAAGCAGAAAGGCTCTGGCTGGCTTTCTCATGTCATACCAATTGACATAAAAACAGAACAGTAGAATTCATAAATATTGCTGGTGAGTGCTTTGCTGTTATTGGCACTATTTATTTATTTTTTTACAATGACTTTCATTTCTTCCCTGAAAGTCCAAAGAAACTTTCATTAATGATCTTGTTCAATGGGTACGTAATGGATCATTGGTTTAGATCAAACAATTACAACTTTGTATTCTGGTAATCACTGTACCATGAAGCCTTGTCAGTAGGATTTGTGTGCAATCAAAGAACACAGAGTCTTCTGAAGCCACACACAAGCTCCTGGATCTAACGGCACTGTCGCATAACTACAGGAATTATGGGAGCGCAGCAGCCAGTGATGTCAAAGACAAGTTTTATCCAATTTTACACCTTAATTTGGAGAAAGTGTTTTTTAAAGTGACTTGCCTATATCTCCAGGTTTGTGGACCGGTGTGTCTGTCTGCACAAAAGTGGCGTTCTCCTCTGCAGCGATTGCCACAACTCTTCTTTCAGAGAGTTTGAGAGTGTTTCCCTGAACAAGTAACGTCACAAAGGCCAGCTGCTCTGAGGACATCTGAGAGACCTGTTTATGAAGAAGAGCAGTGAGGGGAAGACTGCTTCATGTAGACAGCAAGACAGACAGCTTTTCAGACCTGTCAGTTCTCAGCAAAGACTCTCTGACTCCCTGATCGCCTGGTGCAATGGCTTAGCTCAGTAGAAGAGTCTTTTCTAATAAACTCAGGCTCATAGCTTCCTAACGTCTATTTTTTCTATGTCTTCCGAAGCCCTCCACCTTTTAGCCCTCCTTTTCCTTTTAGGGTCTGTGAAACATGTTTACTCTTTAAAGCAGCAATCACCTCATTTCCTATGATAGAAAATTGCCAACAACAGCAACAAGATATGCTGCACATTAAAATTTTTTCTTTGTTTCTTGCTTCTCTTGAAATTTTCACCTACACCTCTAGTGATTTTGGCAAATGACTCAAAATTAAGATTTATTGTTGAAAAGAAACTTTAAGAAAGCAGGTTCATATTCCCGCAGCATTGAATTTGGTGCCTCACTTTGAAATTTGCACAAGCGTAGAAGTTCCCCTCTTCCACATGCTGGTCAAAAATAGTAGTACTGGATCCGTCATATTCTAGAGTGACACTCAAGGACACAGACTCGTTGAGGTTTAAAAGATGAAGACAGGCTTTTTCTGAGGAAAATCTCTGTACCACGGAAGAAACCCACAGGATGTATCGCCTGCACAAAGAGAACAGCCAACATTTGGCGAACACGTCTAGAGACTTGTTTACATCCACACACAGCCACTTGAGCTATTGAAGGATTCCCCAAACTGTGCATTCTTTTACAGGCAGAATAATGATAAACTGGATGCACACAGTGGTGTCTTAAGAATATTGTATCTGTTCTGGCAATTGCTCAACACTTAGAGGGCAGACCAGCACTCACTTGCTGAAGTTGAAATAGAATAATGAACCAGATAGATTTTAACATGGAATCCATTCAACAAAATGGTATTGTCAGTACTTGGATACAGAGAGATTAGAATTCCCTTACGGTTCTGAAGCCACAACATCAGTGAGATGAAGCAGGAAGGCACTGAGCAAGATGATAGGCACCATGTTGTGGGCCTGGATGGTAACTTTAGAAGACGCTGTCTTTTCCCTCCTTTCACTAGAAGTCAGCTCCCTAGGTGTTCCACTTTCTTTCCCCTTCTTACTCCAAGTCTGTCGTTGCTTTTATAGTCTCACAGAAGGGAAGATCAATTACCTGTGGAGCAAGGATCCTGAGAGTGATCACTTCAGATCGCCTCTCCGGTTACCTCGCCAGGGGGTATTGGTTTATGTGTAACTTCCTCCTAAAGTTCGCTGGATGCTGGGCTGGCAGGAGTCGGCAGTGCGAGTTGGACAGGAAGAAGAGAAAAACAAAGAAAGTAGTTGGGTGACACGTAGGAGCTGCTGTGATTTTGATTCTCCACACAGGGCTGTGCTGACAGCAGTAGCAATGCAGCACACTGACAGAGTAACACTTGGAAGAGAATACCTCTGTAAAATCTTATCTCCATTACTGATTCTCAAAAGAAAACTGTGTTCAGGGAATCACACCTTGCAATACAGACTCATTGTTTGGATAGTTGAATGTACTGTTATTCTTTTATAGTTTTATAATATAGAAGAATTCAGTGTTGAAATGTTGGCTTGTAGTCAATATTTAGCATGACTTTCTTAGTAAGATTTATATACCATATTCACTGTATCTTCCAATATCATGAAAAATTTAGAGAAAATGTAAAAACACAAGCACCACTGGCAAAAACTAAATATCAACCAAAAGTACTACAATCTAACTCTAAGTTCATGTTAATGAAATGTGGAAATCAGTTTTCTTTCTATTATTGTTGCTGTTGTTGTTATTATTATTACTACTGTTATTGTCATTGCTATTGTTATTGACAGGGTCTCACTCTGTAGCTCATGCTGATAGCCTGGAGCTCCCTGTGAAGCACAGGCTAGCCTTGAACTCACAGTGACCCAGCCACTGCTGAAATTGCTGACAAGAGCCACCACACCCAGTGGAATGTGGTAAATGTCCATCGAGTGTCCAGTTATGGTAACTCTCCCATTTTCAATGACTTTCCTTTGTTTTTTGTTTTCACTTTTGTTTTGTTTTTTTAAAACATTCCTTTTACTTCAAGTGGTGAAAATATGAGTTGGTGGACACTGAGAAATGTTAGAATGGGTCTGGAAGAGAGAAACTGGCTTTAATCTGTAGAAACTACTTACCAGATGGGGAGTTAATACTGAAAACATAGGGAACTCTACTGAGGAGTAAAAATGACAATGGATTTTAAAGTATGCAAGTTGTCTGAACAGCATTCCCTAAGGTTATGTGTGTACATTGTGAGTAAGTCTATGGAAATGCTCAAAAACACAAACAATATGAAAACAGAAGCTCTTCCAGAGAGCCAGGTGTGATTCCAGCACCCACATGGAGCCTGACAACCATCAGAAGATCCAATGCCTTCTTCCTACCTCTGAAGGCATCAGGTACTCATGTAGTGCACTGACATGCATGGAGAAAAAACACCTATACACATACTAATAAAATAAAATAAAACCATGATGAGATATCTGTTCCAGGCACAGCAGCTACTATCAAAACACACACACACACACACACACACACACACACACACACACACACACACAGAGAGAGAGAGAGAGAGAGAGAGAGAGAGAAAGAGAATAATAAATACTAGCCAAAGATGTGGAGAAAAAGAGAAATCATGCCATTATTAGAGGCAAATGCAAAATGACATCATCATAATGGAAAATTGGAAATATGAAAATAGAATTGTCATATAACCTAACAACTCTAATACTGAGCATATATCTAAAGGGAATGAAGAGGTTATGTCAAAGAGATACTTATACCTCATATTTATTGCAACCCTTTTCACAGAAGTCATGACATATAATCAGCCAAAGAATCCACTGATGTTTGATTAAAAAACATAACTCTGTTCTGTCTACCTATTTATATATTGACATACAATGTGATATTATTCAGCCACAGAGATGATAATGTTAATCATCTTGATTGAATAATATAATATACACATGTATCAAAGTATAATATTAAATAAGTACCAGAACTCTGTTAATTACATCTAATACATTAAAGAAATAAGTTCTAAAGCCATAACCATCACACATTGTGGAAGCAGCCATTATAGAAAGTCACATATAAATAGGGTTCAGTTTTCTGCATTTGAAGGCATAATAAATAAAATGCTAAGAAAAAATAAAGATAGAAAGGAAAGAGTAAAGAAATGAAAAACTGGAAAGGAACAAGAAAGGGCAGAAGGAAGTAAGAAGAGAAAGAGGAGGGAGAGAGGCATTCCCATCTGGCCTTTATTCTACCTAAAATAAACATAGGCGAGGCTAGTAAGCCATGTTTGTATTCTCAATGGGTTCTTTTGAGCAGAAAGATGAGCAAGAAAAGGAACAAAATCAGATATGTGTGGTCATGTTGAGTCTCAGCAAGCTATGTCCCTAAGGACTGCATTCTGGACATTGCAGGCCCTAAGACATCTTCCTGAAGTACTGTCTCCTGCCTTCCATTTTATCACCAAGGAGGACCATAAAAACCAAAGATTTCTGTCTTTTGAGGGGAGTCATAGAAATAAGAGCCCCTCTTCCCCAAAGGCCACCTTACAGCTTGAGACATTCCCTCAGAGATGGCTTGAATGTGAGCAGAGTCCCCTAAGGATCTGTTGTAATGAGTGCTTGGTCCACAAGATGTGCTGTTGGTAGATGGAGGACCCTTTGTGGTCTTTTTTTTTTTTTTTTA
>NW_022196903.1:121569961-121597911 GCF_008632895.1 Mastomys coucha
ATTTATTTATTTATGTGAGTACACTGTAGCTGTACAGATGGTTGTGAGCCTTCATGTGGTTGTTGGGAGTTGAATTTTAGCACCACTGCTCTCTCCAGTCAACTCCGCTCGCTCTGGCCCAAAGACTTATTATTATAAGTAAGTACACTGTAGCTATCTTCAGACACACCAGAAGAGGGCATCAGATCTCATTACAGGTGGTTGTGATCCATCATGTGGTTGCTGGGATTTGAACTCAGGATCTTCGGAAGAGCAGTCAGTGCTCTTACCTGCTAAGCCATTTCGCCAGCCCTGACCCTTTGAGTTTTGAAGCTGCCCCTCGGAAGGGATTGTGAAACACGGATTTCTTTGTTCGATTTCCTGTTTGAAGATCTAAGATCTTCCACACACAAGCACTTGAGCCTTTGTGTGCTGAGTATCCAATGCTATCACCAAAGGTCAAGCCAATGGACTTGGAGACTCTTAAGTTCAGAACTAAATAAACCCTTTCTCTTTATAAAATTAGCTGCCCCAGATATTTTGGTAGCAATGCAAAGCTGACTAGTCATTAGTTTTAAAAAAAAAAAATTCCCTGATCCTCAGCTGATATATCTAAGGATCTCATTCTAGGAGTCCTGCTTCGTTCTCAGGATCCAGGAACACCACACAAAGAGACAAAGAAGAACCACAACAGACAGGCTCTGCTGGGACCCTCTCTGTTACCACAAGGTCTCCTACATTTAGACCAATCACATTTCTGAGTTTAGTGTTCATCATACCTAAGAACTAAATCAGGGCCTTTGAGTCCCCATTTCTGAGATCTTTCGTGTCATCTAAAACTTCTATTCAGTTCGTTTGTTATGTGTGCCTCTTCCAGCCTGCCTTTTGTTTTAGACGTGTTGATTGTGAGTTTATAATCAGTGAGGATAGTAACATGAATTTCTGTCCCCTGACAGATTCAATACTGTGCAGGTCACTGGTGTTCACCAGTATACTTACTCAAGAGTGTTTTTAATTGAATGCATACCAATCTACTAGTGCTATGGTAGGTGGTAGACAGGAAGAGGTAAATATAAATGACTGAGGCAATCATCTTACCAGAAAGACCAAGATTTAGTGGCTAATCAAGCAGATTACTATTGCGACCAGCATAAGCAATGCAGCAAAGAAATGAGTACAGGATGAGGAGAATGCCTGTTGTCAGGGTCTCAGGGCTGTGCCATGGAATGGTGACAACCCAGTGAACAACATCTGATACTTCCTAAGGACCTCTCACAGTCTACTCAGAGGAAGACACGAATATAGGCACCAGTGCCAGGGGACGTAATCAGCAGCTTATTTTGGAGCTACGCTTAGTGTTCTGTGAACGAGAATACAAAGGAGCCTAATGAAGAGGTGCCTAGGGGATTGGAAATGATAACGTGATTAGGGATTCTGTAGGTAGGAAAGAAAATCAAGGTCAATTCAGGATACACAGTGAGGCCTTGTTAGAAAGAGAAGGAAAGGAAAGGAAAGAAAGTCATAAGTATAACAATTCTCACCTTCCACACAGACCAGGAAGGTAGACTTAGGATGGTGCGGGAGGGGAACCCAAAACCCACAGAAACCGTTCAACAACAGTTACAAAGAGAAGGGCCTGGGCGGTGACTCGGGTTCTTATCCTGGATCTTAGACTTGAAGCTGTTCTGATGTGGGTTTGAAGAGGGAAGAAAGTCTGGCTGGTCCTGAGGTGGATGCTGCTGCAGTTAGTGAAGCAGGACAATCACCGAGACAATCACCAAGGCAGGCAGGATAGAGGGTCTGTAGAGAGGAAGTAGGAGGTGGCATTATTGTCACTAGGCCTCTTGAGCAACAAGACATGCACTGGGAGAACAGTTAGACAAAGGTTCAGGACTTGTTATAACATGTGGGCGATATTAGCATTTGGGGCACTGATATGATTGCACAGTGCGGCCATTCAGAAACTGAATGGGGAAGTCTGTGCTGCCAGCTGGCTGGTGAGAGCACAGGCCCGGGGCAGCATGTACTTGTTTCCCTGGCCACTGTGAACTGAGCAGGGCACCACAAGTGGTCCTGGCATGACCTGCTTTAAGGCCATAATTAATCATGGCCCATTTTAAGAGGGAGAATAGATGCTAAGTTTATTCTGGCATTTCTGAGAACACGTTGAACTTCAAGTTCACCATTAGGAAATGGTAAAGTCAATATAACTCAAGTATCACTCAAGACCAGTAACCTATATTCAGCTAACTATGCCTCAGACTAAATGAAATTACTCAGTTCCCGATGTGGCAATCCTTTGAAAGGGAACTTGTCTTTTCCTCCTTGAACAATAAGTTGTTTTACAAGTTGAGGTGCCCCTCTGTTCTCAGATACTTAATTCTTGCATCACTTCATCCTTATTGGCCAAGAGTTTTCCAGGTACGATGTGCAACTGTGGACGAGTGATTGAAAAGAGGTAACTGGGGCGGGGGAGAAACAGGTGTTCCTAAGGAAGGTCAAGTCAATACATCACCTGGCTAGCCTGCAGAGCCAAGTACGTGCCAGCCTCCAGAAACAAAAGCTCGTTTCTAATCCTTCCATTTGCCAAGGGTCCACTAATCTTAAATGTCATCCCACCCAGGCAGACAAACAAATGTGGAATGGACTCTTATTGAAGACGATCAACAATCCATCAGTGGAGACATTTTTTTTTCTATTAACTTATTTATTCACTTTACATCTGGATCGCAGCCCCCGCTCCCAGTTTCCCCCTCACACACAGCTCCTTTCTACCCCCTTCTCCTTCTCCTCTGAGAAGGGGGAGCCCCACCCCTCCAGTGAAGACATTTTAACATTGGGCTTTATGCTAAGGAAATACCAAGCGCTTGGAACGATGGATACCCAAGCTGGAGAAATGATGTGGGTGAATCATGAAACCATACCGTGCAGTTCATCTCCAAAACCACCCTCCTTCTGCAAGAAACTGCAGACTTAAACTGGAAGAAACGCAGGCTCAGCCAAGTGCTGAACCCCAGCTACCCACGTAGCCTGGACTTATTTGTCGGCTCAATACTATTTAGAGGTATGAATTCCAGGAATTGAGATTGGGTGGAAATAAGGAAAATAATATAACGAAGCTGATAGGCCACAAACAGGCTGACCTCAGAGCCTGCGTGTTAAACTCGAAGGAGAAGGTGTGACTTCCCTCTTTGGTCTCTGTAATAGAAGACGAAAGGGTTCCCCTGAATTACACTCTTCCTATGTCTACAATCAACTCCCAGGTTATTAAACTAACTTTTAATACTTTGAAGAATGAGAGAGGTATTGAGAAGTGTCCTGTTTTCTGTATATCTTTTCTCTTTCTTGCAACATGAAAAAAAAAAAACTAAAATAAATTGGAATATCCTTAGCTGGGTGGGTCTGGCCGACTCTGCGAAGGTCTGGGCAATGTCAAATCAGCCTGGTACTGAGTTCACTTGTGATTTCTGTGGTGATTTCGGAAAGGTTATACTTAACCGTGACTTGTGTTGTACACACCAATCTTTCTACCACTCTCTTCTATCCCTGTGCCACAGTGATGATGTGTTTAAGGGAGATAAGCTTTATTGTTCAGCCCGAGATTTTCAAGGTATTTTCTTACATCCGGTTTGCCTCAGGCCCATTCTAGTTTCCAGCCGATTCTGACATTGTTTCTGTGAAAGTAGACCTAAAGCGTGTTTAGTCACACTGTCATGACAGTTGTGGTACAAGATATGACATCATTTACCATCAGTCTCAATGGCTCCACGATGCTTTTGCTGTTGATCATAAAATTCTGATGATACAAAGTCACTAATTCCTGTTATCTTTGGCTTCTTATCAATGCCTATCCCATAAATATTGCTTTGAAAATCCTCCAGGTAATTTACTGGGCCAGGGTCAAGCCTACCAGGGTAATTCATGTAAAATAACCTGCCGTTCATTGTCGAAGGCAGTGAGTATTCCATCATTAATTAATAAGACAATATCATTCCCACTCTGAGACTTTTGAGGTATTTTAATAGCAGGGTGTAGAGCAGGGTGGATGCATACCGATACAGGGGCAGCTGCAGAAGGAAAGATAGTGGAGGTGAATGTGTGTTCAGATTCTCATTAGCAAATCTTGAAGGTGCAAGGAATGGCTAAAATGGCTAGCATGGAGAACAAGCAAGAGGCAGAGAGCACACTGAGACACAAAATGGTAACATCACTTTCTTTTCTCTTTTTATCAATAGCAACTTGACTCCACTGAAGTCATTTGAGGCGTGGGAGTAACAGCCACACCCTCTCTGTTGGTGTGATTATATTTGTTTGCTTGGTTGGTGACTTATTTGAAGGAAGAGGAGGGGTAGTCTTAAGATCTGCAGCGGAGAGCTGGCGTACCAGCGGGACTGGTACCCCGTCCCATTCCCGTCCCATTCCGGGCTCAGTGGCCTGAGGAGCTGGGCTGGTACCCCGTCCCATTCCCGTCCCATTCCCGTCCCATTCCCGTCCCATTCCCGTCCCATTCCCGTCCCATTCCCGTCCCATTCCCGGCTCAGTGGCCCGAGGAGGAGCGTGATGGCTGACGGTGTAATTCCCACTCCCCGTTCTGGCAGCTCAGAGCCAAAGCTAGCCATGCTTTTATCCAAGTGCAAGGCTGGCAAAGCCTGATGTCTCAGCTCCAAAGTCAGGCAGAACTTGGCCTTTTTGCTCTCTGTGGTCTCCAGTTGTTTGGAGTTAGCCCCATGTGGAAGGAGGGTTCAGGCAGCTTTGTTTAGCCACCAATTGAAATGTTTTTCTCATTAAGAATGAGGCAGAGCTCACATTTCCTTCCTACAGGGAAGCACCATCTTCTCTCCCTGTATCCCAACGGCAAGCCCTTTATCCACTCAGCCCTCTCCCTGGCTTTTCTTAAAAAGATGTTTTTAACATTGGGAAATTACAAGTTAGGCATCTTTTCTCCATTTTCCAATTTTCACATTACATTATTGTATCGTGTAAATATCTTAGAGATAATTTCACAGCTCTCTCTCTAAAAGAGAAATAGCCTTACATGTTCAAAGAAACACCTGGCTGATTCTGGTTAAGCGGGACATAGCAGTGTTGACCTAGGATCTCATAGATTCCATTCTCATAGAAAAAATCTTATCCTGTCATTTGTAAATTGACCTGATTGTAATGGCCAAGGTGTCAGCTGTTTGATAGTTAAATGCATTTTAACAAAAAATAACTAAATATTGAAAATACTTGGAAATCAAAATTTCTAGCAGTAGGGTTTTCGGTATAGTGAACTATGAGGTTATTTCATGTCAGGAGAACAACACTGAATTACACTAACTTTCTTTTAAAGAGAGAACTATGGAATGATATAATTTCTGTTAAAACCTAAAAAGAAAATTTAGTACATCTGCTCAGTAAATGAATTCCTTGTGGTTTTCATTCTCTCTCTGCCTCTGTCTCTCTGTCTCTCTCTGTCTCTGTCTCTCTGTCTCTGCCTCTCTCTCTGTCTCTGTTTCTCTCTGTCTCTGTCTCTCTCTCTATCTCTGTCTCTCTCTGTCTCTGTTTCTCTCTGTGTCTGTCTCTCTCTGTCTCTGTCTCTCTGTCTCTCTCTCTATCTCTGTCTCTCTCTGTCTCTGCTTCTCTCTGTCTCTGCCTCTCTCTGTCTCTCTCTCCATCTCTGTCTCTCTCTGTCTCTGTTTCTCTCTGTCTCTGCCTCTTTCTGTCTCTCTCTGTCTCTGTCTCTCTCTGTCTCTGTTTCTCTCTGTCTCTGTCTCTCTCTGTCTCTGTCTCTGTCTCTCTGTCTCTCTCTGTCTCTGTTTCTCTCTGTCTCTGTCTCTCTCTGTCTCTGTCTCTCTCTGTCTCTGTTTCTCTCTGTGTCTGTCTCTCTCTGACTCTGTCTCTCTCTCCATCTCTGTCTCTCTCTGTCTCTGTTTCTCCCTGTGTCTGCCTCTCTCTGTCTCTCTCTGTCTCTGTTTCTCTCTGTGTCTGCCTCTCTCTGTCTCTCTCTGTCTCTGTCTCTCTCTGTCTCTGTCTCTCTCTGTCTCTCTGCCTCTCTCTGTCTCTGTCTCTCTGTCTCTGTCTCTCTCTTTCTGTCTCTCTGTCTTTCTCTGTTTCTCTCTGTCTCTCTGTCTCTGTCTCTGTCTCTGTCTCTGTCTCTCTCTTTGTCTCTCTCTGTCTCTGTCTCTCTCTCTTTCTCTCTCTCTCTCTTCCTCTGACTTTCAAGACACGGTTTCTCCATTTAGCCTTGGCTGTTCGGAAACTCACCCTGCAGACCAGGCTGGCCTCAGACTCACAGGGATCTGCCTGCTCTGACCCCTGAGTGCTGAGATCGAAGGTGTGCACCACCATGGCCCGGCTCATATTCTTCAAAATTTGCTTTTTGTTTTTTATTAGAGTATCAGCCTCTAGTAGTTTCCAATATAATTCGAAACAAAACTCACAGAACATACCAGCTCTTTAATCAGCCACAGTGGTCCAGCGCACTACAGAACGTGAACGGCAGGGCTCAGACACACGGAGTCTAGCCAGAGCCAACCTGCCACATACCTACGATAGTGGAAGCACTTGTCCTTGGCCTGGCTGGCAGAGCCGTGCCTTCATTGTCCCACGTCTTCTGGTCACATGCTTCCTTTCTCCTTCCAACCTCTTCACTGTACAAAGCTTGGCTTATTCCTCAGCTCGACACCTTGGAAAAGCTGTTGTTTGCTCAGGGAGGGCACACTTGTTCCGAGGCCTCTTGACAATCCCTCAGAGTCAAGAGTGGTTTCATCAGACAGCTCAAAAGAGGCTTCAAAAGCACAGTGACTGTTGGACCGACACATGGGCAGGAATGGGGACTTTGACTGGGAAGAAGGGCTCTTTGTTCTAATAACAGAGCTAAATTCACAAGCCCACGGGGCAGTACCCTTTGTGACCATCGCAAGCCCAGGGGGCAGTACCCTTTGGAGAGCACATTTACTTTTCTCTCCTTGATGTTTTAAATGCCCTCCTAGCATTGAATTTAATGTCCATATTTTCTGTAACTGAAACACCGACTAAGACCAGCCTTGGGGTCTGGCTGGAGAGAGAGATGGCTCAGAGGTTAAGAGCACTGGCTGCTTTCTAGAGGTTCTGAGTTCAATTCCCAGCCACCACATGGTGGCTTATAACTCTCTATAATGAGATCTGGTGCCCTCTTCTGGCTTGCAGGCATACATGCAGGCGAGCTATATACATGATACATTAACAAAATCTTTAAAAAGAAAAAAAAAAAAAGACGAGGCCCACGTCCAGGCATGAGTGTATGCACCTGCCATCCAGTCAGGGGCCGGGGATGGAGTCAAGTGGTTGGTGCTTATCTTGCATGTGTGAGGCCTGAAGTTCCATCCCCGGTGAAAGTCAAAACCAGAGGGCACAGGAGTTTGGGATCAGCCTCTGTCTCATAGTGAGACACTGTTTTTGAAAGATTTATTAATTTATTTCATGTACATGAGTACACTATAGTTGTACAGATAGTCGTGAGCTTCCATGTGGTTATTGGGAATTGAATTTTTAGGACCTCTGTTCGCTCTGGAGTGGGAGGGCTGCTCCCTTTGGTCAACCCTGCCTGCTCGCTCTAGTTGGCCCCTCTCGATCCGGCCCAAAGATTTATTTATTATTATACATAAGTACACGGTAGCTGTCTTCAGATGCTCAAGGAGAGGGCATCAGAGCTCATTATGGATGGTTGTGAGCCACCATGTGGTTGCTGGGATTTGAACTCAGGACCTTTGGGAAGAGCAGTCAGTGCTCCTACCCGCTGAGCCATCTTGCTAGTCAGTGAGACACTGTTTTAATGAGCCAGAATGGTGGTATAACTCAGTGGTAGGTTTGTCTTGCACACCCAAGGTCCTGTGTTTGAGCCCCAGTATACCACTGCTCCCCCCCCACACGCTAGCACACAAATTGACCGTTTCTTAATGTAGCATTTAGTATTACTATTTATTATTTACTAACCAAGTTTTCTCAATGCAAGAAGATGGTTTCCCTTTTAAGTCTGTTATGTTCTATTTCATTTATTTGTGCTATAATAGATGATTTGTCAACATTTCTAGCTGGCCATGGTTGCTCATTGTAAGACAGCAGTATATGCAAGGCTGAGTGAGGGTCGCGGTCAGTCCCAGGGCAGCCTGAGCTATACGGCAAGACCCTGTCACAAAAAAGCCAAAGGCTGCCGTTGCAGCTCAGAGTCACAGTGCTTGCCCAGTGTGCAGAAGGCCTGAGTCCCTCCTCCAGCACCACAGTGCATCAATCAATCAATCAATCAGCCTCAGAGACTGGAAACGTCTCCTTTTCACTGAGTTGTCCATATTCAAAGCGAACAACAGTGAAATCAGTTATTGGACTTAATTCCATAGATCAGTATCGAAGACTAAAAGTGAGAGCCACTTGCCCCTATAATGATTTTTAGTATTATTTAGTTTACACTAGTTGAATGGGCTGTAGACTCTCTATTAAAATCGTGGTTCCCAGTCCTGCAGTCTGACTGTGTGAGAAGCTGGCTGCCCTGATCAGGCCTTACGCCTCAGGCCTCTTTGCAGCTTTGAAGTCAGTGTTTGCCAAGAGCCTCAGGGGATGAGTGTGCACAGAGGAAAGGACTGGATAGACAACTAAGGTCATTTAAATTCTCTTCACTGTGATCATCACTGGTTAATAAAACTACTAAAGCTTCCAGCCTTTGATTCTGTATTAGACAAGGCGATTTCTAATTTGAGTCCTAAAAAATCATTGCCAAAGCAAATTAGCTTACACAGCATAAATTTCAAGTCACTTTGGGTGTTTTGTTCTTTGAGAGTCAAAAAGCAGGAGCTGGAGAGATGGGTTAGGAGTACGGATTGTCTACTTCCAGAGGGCCAAGGTTCAAGTCTCAGCACCCACGTGGTGGCATACAGTTGTCTGTTAGTCCAGTCCCAGGGCATTCAGTGGCCTTTTGTGTCCTCTCAAGGTGCCAGGTACACACACACACAGGTAAAACACTCATACATGCTAAAATTAAATAAGAATTTTAAAAATTTCAAGAAGCAATTTAAGAATTTGACTATTTGGAAGAAGAAACACAAGCGTGGAAAAGTTCGAAGTGATTTCCATATGAAATGACTTATTAACTACTTAACCCAGTTGCAGTACTCTACTTCAGTTGGCTTTTATTTTAATTTTTTAAATTCTTTTTTAAGATTTATTTATTTTATGTATGTGAGTATATTGTCTCTCTTCAGACATACCAGAAGAAGCTTTTCTTTATGTTACTGTACATCATCGTATGCTTCCCATCCTCCGGAACTGCACATGTTAAACTGACCGTGGAGTTCCCTTCTCCTGTGATCCAAGCAGTACTTGCAGGCATTGCTACCTTGCTCTCCACGGCTTTAGGGATTGACATGATTGGGGTAATAAGGGAGTGAAGAAAGGTTAGATAGACAGACAGCGACACAGACAGAGACACAGACACACACACAAACACATACACAGACACACACATAGACACATAAACAGGCATACAAACACATGCAGACACACAGACATACACACATAGACACAGGCACACAAACACACAAATACACACACAGACACAGATAAACAAGACACACACACAGAGACACACACAGAGACACATGACACACGTAGACACAGACATACAGACACGTGGATACACACACACACACATACACATGCGCAGACACACACATAGACACATACACAGGCACACAAACACACAGACACACACACAGATACATGCAAGACACACATGCAGACACACAGACATACACACATAGACACAGGCACACAAACACACAAATACACACACAGACACAGATAAACAAGACACACACACATACATAGACACACACAAGTATACAGACACACAAACACACAGACACACGACACATGGACACACACACACACACACACACACTAAGAGGCTGAGATCAGGTTGACCATGTGATCTGGTGCAGATGCAGTAGCAGCAGCTTGGAAACTCAGTATCTTTGTGCATTTGAGTGGAGGAGGAAGTGAACTTATTGGCTACAGCTGAAGGAGGAGCCGGTTTAAGTAATCTTTGTAGGAGGTCTCTGTAGGGGAGTCTCTGTAGGGGAGTCTCTATAGGGGACTAGACTCAGACTGTAAAAGTTCTGGAAAAGAGAGCAGTTGGCCACAGTTTCTATATACACTGTCAATACTGGCACATGGGCCAGGGGAAATCCCGGTCATTCCCACGTGTCTGAGGCATTGTGGTCCCTGACATGGCTGTGCCCATGCCAACCATACACATTCACAGAGAGTTTCATCAGCTCTCCACACATTACATTTGGACACTGCAAGAAAGAAGGGCACTTGGCCCAGTGCATGGCAGGGACTCTGAGCTTGGCTCCGTCTTGTATAGCTGAGACATTTCAAACTCCTATGAGTATCTAATCAGTATGTATATTACAAGATATATAATTTGCTTTAGAAAACACTAGATATCTATACCGGAATACATTCGTTTAGTAACTACTTGCTGTGCTGTTTCTTAACAATTCATCACCAGGACTTTGTGTCAGGCAAGAATACAGAGCTTCAAACACTCCTCATTCAAACAAATCCCATTAAGAATGGGATTATTGTATGTTAGTTGAATTGATAAGTAAATGTAAGTTTTATGGCTTGAGAGTGTTTCTCGAAGGATGCAGGTCCCTCAGTCAGGAACATTTTTCACTCATGCCCTGCTGTTCATCCTTTCCTGTTCTTCCTCATCGTGAACTTAAAGTATGTGTATGGGCGTTTTGGTGGTATGTATGTGTGTCTCAGGGACTTGAAAAGGTTGGAGGGACAGACCCTTATGAGCTGTCGTGTGGATGCTGCGAGTCAAACCTGAATCCTCTGAAAGAGCAGCTAGTGTTGTGTCCTTAACCACCGAGGCAGCCCTCCAGCTCAGCGTGCGCTGTCATTGGATGACAGTAATTGGAAGACAGATTTGGGGTAAAGTATGTTATTATGACTAATGGAGTACCTTTTGCTTTTGGTCACTAGATGACTCATTAATAGAGCAAGGAAGAAAGGAAAAGACAAATGAAAGAGGGAGAGAAACAAAGAAAGGATGGAAGGAGGGGAAGCTGAGGGGAAGCTGAAGCCAGTGGTGGCTCACACCTACCACTGGAGAAGTTAGGGCAGTTTGAAGTCACCCTGGAATCCCTGGTGAGTTCTAGGCCAGCCTGTCTCAAAAAAACAAAGGACAAGGTAAGAAAAACAAACCTAGCTGGATCTCAATTCACACTGATTCTATTAGATTCTAAATCTAATACTTTAGGATTAGTCTGAACTTCTGACTTGACATGTTTACAAGTACATTGCCCATTACAGTGAAACCTGGCGCTCATTATCAACAATGCCTTTATTTATTTACTCAACCTAATTTAATTTTTTTGTGATCTGTTAAGTCTTCAAACTTCCCCAACACATCTCTCCATCTGCAAATCTCCCTCCTCCCTAGACTGTGCTCCTTCCCGCCTGGCTGTCCTTCTCTGCCTCAGCATCTTACCTGCTCCCAGCATGACTCCCTGGGTCCCCTCTGTACAAATGGACTCCGATGTCTCTCATACCGGAAGAGAAAGAAAGACAGGGAAACAAGAAGAGATAACAAGGAAATGTGAGAAGGGAAGAAACCGAAGGAGGAATTGACTTTTGCTTCTCATTTCATCTGGGTGCTCGAAGAATCACTTTTATCTTTTTATTTTAAACTTTACTTCTTTGCTCCCTTTGTAAACTATTGTCTTCTAAGAGTCATATTTTTGGTGGACACAATGCTAGTTAGACAAACACACACACTGACCACCTACATCATCAGGAAGGTAAGGAGCGATTTTTCCGCATTGTAAAAGCTGTTCGAAGTTTGAATGGAAGCCTGACCTATGAGGCCCTGTAGGAATGGCTACTGCCTCTCTCTCTTCCTGGTGCAGAGAAAAATGAAAATTAAGGCATTATTTAGGAAATGGGTTTCAACTCAGCATCTTTCTTGTTGACCTCACTAGCAGGTCTTTCAGTGGAGAACACCTTTGTCCTCACCCCCGGCACTCCTACCTACTGTTTGGGTGATAGCATTCATTATAGACTTGGGGAAGTCTTCTTATGTCTTCTGCCCTGACCCCAGGGACTCTATCTTTCTCTTCCCAAAAGCTATGCTTCTGCAGGCATCTCATTTCCATCGACCTTAAAACTATGAGTGATTGGATTTTTATCCTTCACACAAGCTCGTGAGTTAGTCTGCCCAGTCCATGAATTCTATCATAGATGACATGGACCCTGGGAGAGAGACAAAGGACAGAGGGATTGCACTTTGTTTTGGTTCTACTTGTCCACCCAAGTTCTGAATGTCTTAGTGCTAGACATTCAGTGCTTAGTTGTCCTTAGTTGTCTAGAAACATTTGAAAGTATTTTGACCAACAAGCAGCTGGAAGAGTCAGGTGCAGATACTTATATCCAATCGATGGACAGAAGCCGGGGACCCCTGTGGTTGAATTAGGGAAAAACTGGAAGAAGCTGAGGAGGAGGTTGGCCCCCTAGGAAGACCAGCAGTCTCAACTAACCTGAACCCCGTGAGATCTCTCAGACACTGAGCCACCAACCAGGCAGCATACACCAGCTGATATGAGGCCCCTGATATATATACAGGAGAGGACTGCCTTGTCTGGCCTCAGTGAGAGAAGATGCACCTAACTCCCAAGAGACTTGAGGCCCCAGGGAGTGGGCAGGTCTGGGGGGGGTGGTTGTGGGCATGGGGGCATCCTTTTGGAGACAGGATGGGGGGGGGAGGAGGTATGGAATTAGGAACAGTCAGAGGGCAGAGCAGGAGGAGGATAATGACTGGATTTTAAAAATGATTAAGAGATAGAAGAAGAAGAAGAAGAAGAAGAAGAAGAAGAAGAAGAAGAAGAAGAAGAAGAAGAAGAAGAAGAAGAAGAAGAAGAAATGAGTCATTACTAAAATAGCAGTGCTAATTTAATATGGGTGAAGGGCTCTGGTAGGGGCCACCAGGAAGGGGGGCAACATTTGGAATGTAAATAAATCAAATAATTAATAAAAATTATATAAAAAGAAGGTATTTTGAGTTTTCCAGGGATATTTTGTTATAGCAGTATCTTAAATAGCCACCATTTCTGATATGTATTTTCCATTTCTCTTTGAGGAATTACATTTCTTGATTATAACTTCACAGGAGCCAACCCTGACCAGATAACTGCATGATCTTCCTTTTCCATAGATTCAGTAGTTCACCAAATTGACTGAGTGCCTCCCGTGCCAGCAGTGGAGGAGATAGTCCTGAAAGATTCAAATAAAGCCAGGTGGTAGTGACATGGAGTCTTTCTCAGCACACAGAAGGCAGAGGTAGGCAGATCTCTGAGTTCAAAGCCAGCCTGGTGTACAGAGTTAATTACAGGTCAGCCAGCACTACACAGAGAAACTCTGCTTGAAAAATGAAAACAAGGCTGGATGGTGGTGGCACACGCCTTTAATCCCAGCACTTGGGAGGCAAAGGCAGGCAGATTTCTGAGTTCGAGGCTAGCCTGGTCTACAGAGTGAGTTCAAGGACAGCCAGGGCTATACAGAGAAACCCTGTCTCAAAAAACCAAAAAAGAAAAAAGAAAGAAAGAAAGGAAGGAAGGAAGAAAGAGAGAAAGAAAGGAAGAAAGAGAGAGAGAGAGAGAAGAGAGAGAAAGAAAAATGAAAACAGAACCAAAACCAACCAAACAAAAAATTCAAATAAAACAGAAGCTGGAGTTTTATAACAGTCCCAAAGGGGCAAGGAATTACTGATTACAAATTAAGATTTTTTTTTGTATTTATTCACTAAAAAAGATGATATAATGTTACAGTACAAAATTTGTAAAGAAATATTTGTTGTTCATTTTTGTGGCAAAACTGAGTATCATTAGGAAAGCTGAAATCTCTTGAAAAGTCAGTCCTTGTCTGTCAAATGAGGAAAGCAGCAGCATCCACGGTCCGGGTTTCGAATAAAGATCAAATGAATCATTAATGACAGAACATTTAGGACGGTGCTTGGCCGGCTGCATGAACTCAATAAATACCGAGACTGATAAATCAGTAGAGAAGCTGGGCCTAAGCCAACCTTGGTGGCGGTCTCTGTGCCGCTGTAGAACATGGCCACTCTTCAGTGTTCTGTCCATGTTTCCATGGTTCCATGCATGTTTATACAGCCTAGTCTATGGCTAGCTTAACTGATACCCCAAGCCAAAGAAAAGGTCAGTCTACTCGGGAAAGAAAGCGATTGCAGGCCGGCTGCCAAGCCGTTCACATTGTTCCAGGAAGGAGGCGGACCATAAATATTTTGCTGTGTCGTGAACTCTGCCTAATTGATCGGTCACTGTGCAAATGATTACAACAGTGTTTGGCTAATTCAGCTCAGCCCAAGCACAGAGATAATGAGTTCATGCTTCCACCTTCTTCCAGGACCCAAAAGCTTGGGAGGGAAGGGATGGGGCGATGAGAGAACAAAACAAAACAAAACAAAAAGCACCAAATGACAACAACCCCAAACAAAATCTAAGCGGTAATCAGATCTCTCAAAGGTCAGACATTTTTTTTTTTTAGTATAAATAAGGAAGTTCTTATTTGGGATTAGGAAATATTTGAGAGTCCACATAACACTAATGTCTCTGTTAAGCCTTTTATGATCTGAACTGTGTCCAGTTTCTCTTTGTTCACTGACCTGTGATACCTTTAAGTATTAGAAAGAGGAACAGGGAGACTCTATGGATGCCATTGTCCCATATCAAAGGGAAACCATAAAAAAAAATGGAGGTTTTAATTTTTAGATAAAATGATTATCACGAAAGACATCCCCGACTAAAAATAAACGTAAATTGAAACGTGTAATTTTAGTTTTGAAGAAATTATGCAGCCACACCATCTAGTGCCTCATAGACCAAGACCTTGGGGGAGGGGGGTAGAGATACGTGTGATTCTTGTTACTGCCCTGAAGTTCTGTCCCATGACACCAATAAGATTAGGAACAACCCTCTGTGCATCTAATAAGTTCATCTAGCCATCTTCTATTTGAAACTTTTTTCTTAAACAATTTTTTATGGAGTAAATGTTTGAAATGAAATCTGCCATCTTAGCAAGTTTTAAGAGCAGAGTTTGGTACTGTTAATAAGCACAGCATTTCATAGTAGACTTCTAGAAATTACTCTCTTGTATGATTGAAACTCTATGCTCCCCCTATTTCCGTTTTACTCTCTTTTCTATGAAAGTCACTAGTTTGCATGCTTCTTATAAGAGGACTCAGATGACACTTGTCCTTAGGATTAGGAAGAATCTGGAGCTGGAGAGATGACTCAGTGGTTAACAGTACTGTCTGCTCTTCCAGAGGACCAGAGTTCAATTCTCAGCAACCACATGACAGCTCACAACTGTCTGCAGCTCCAGCTGTAAGAGACTGGACACCTCTACAAGCAGGGACACAGACATGTCTGTAGGCAAACAAATACACATAAAAATAAGAATAAGCAAGCCAAGCATGGTGCTATATTCCTTTAATCCTAGCACTTGAAAGGCAGAGACAGGAGCATCTCCGTGAGTTGAAACCAGCCTGGTCTACATAGTGAGTTCCAGGACAGCCAGGTTACACAGAGAGACCCTGTCTCAAAACCAACAACAACAATAATAAACAACAAATCTTTATTTTAAAAAAGATTAGTTGGAATCTCATTTACATTCCTCTGACTTAAAGCATGTTGGGCTGTTTGCTTTAATGCTTAAATGACACTACCAGCATCAGTTCTGAACTGAGCAGGGCAGGGCAGAAGGTGCTGACTCTGTGTGAGGCTTGTGGAGCTTATGGAAAACCCGATTCAGAACAAGGAAAAGGTGGCCTCCTGGACGCCGTGAAGAGCTGGTGTTCTGCCTCAGACAGACTCCGTTCACACAGCTTTAGAGTAATATCCAATTTCCGTTTCTTTCTTTCTTGAATCCCTGTGTCACAATCATAAAATTCAACAACTTCCTAAACAAAAGCAAATATTTAAAAATGTGTTTCCTATTTCAGACCCAGTAGACTTCCTCAGGTACTTCTTCAAGTATAAAGGTCTTTGTTATCAAGAGCTGTTGCCCACACTAAGATCTGTGCATAAAATGCTTTAATCTCTCCATTTCCTAGGAAGCCTGTGCACGTTGAGCTCATGTGTAAGACAACATTGTTGAATAAGATGCCCACATGGGAGAATTTCTTCTCTCACCGTGACAGTTGTTAATCTCCCTGGCAGCACTTACAATTTTTCATCCACATCGCTTCTGACATTTGTCTCTTCTACTTAAATAGCAGAAAACAAAACCTGCCTTTCTTCTACTTTCTGTTTCAAAACATAGGACAATCGCCCAGTATGTATTTTTACATGAATGGCTACTTATATTAATATGATGAAGGAACGGACTCGATTTGAATTACTCAACTACCAGTTATGAACTAAGTTTACTTCTTAAATAACCTTTTTAGCTTCTTCAGTGAAAATAGCTTTTAGATTAATTTTAATTTTATTTGTGTGTGTGTGTGTGTGTGTGTGTGTGTCAGTGTTTTGCCTGTCTGTGAACCACATGCATGCAGTTCCCTTGTAGGTCAGAAGAGGGTGTCAGATCCCCTAGGATTGGATTTACAGATTATATTGGGGTTCTCTAAAGAAGTTTATAATGATTCTTTCTCTAACATTATAAAGGGGATTTATTGGTATGACTTACCTGTTGCCATCCAGCTAATCAAACAATGGCTGCCTGTGGATGGGAAGCCCAAGAACCCAATAGTTGTTCAGTCCACAAAGCTGGATGTCTCAGCTGGTCTTCAGTAGATGCTGGAATCCCAAATATGTAGGCTCTCATGCCAGTGAAGGAATGGACGTGCTAGCAAGGTGAGGGCAAGCAGGCAAAGAGCAAAAGCTTCCTTCTTCTCTCTCCTTATATAGATGTCCAGCAAAAGGTGTGGCCCAGATTAAAGGCGTGTCTCCTCACTTTAAACTCTGGTTGAATGGCATGTGTCTTCCCACATGAAAGGTCCAGACTAGCAGTGGATTCACCTACTTCAAACCAAGCAAGAAATCTCTCATAGGTGTCACTCAGAACTCGTCTACTTCAATTGTGTCTGGGACAGGCCTAAAAACCTGATCACAGGCCTGAGGCATACACTTCAAAAGGAGTCAGTCTCCTGAGGTAGTCAATCCTGACATCTCCTAGCTCAGAGTGTTCCAGATTGGTCTCTGCTATAATCTGTGGAGAGATCTGCGTGCTTTCTTTATTCAGGCATAAAGGTGCCCTAAGAAATATTTCATTATAGCTAACACTGAGATTGAACATTATTTCCTGGCCTCCACAGTGCTTCAATAATCCTAATTGATCTCCTAGCTGTAGTTAGCTTGGAATTTCTACAAAGGAGCTGTCTTATCAGACAGGGTGTCTCCAAAGTTAGAGAAAGCAGTTAGGCACAAATCATCAGAGCAGTCCCACAAAGTTAGAGATAGCAGTTAGGCACTAATTATCAGAGCAGTCCCACACAAGGCAGAATTGCTTTACTGACTAGAGAGAAGTTATAGGGCTTCTAGCACTAATTATTTACGTTACAGCCAAGGAAAGATAAAATACAACCCTCAGATGCTTGCCTCAAGACAGACCCTGAGAATTTATCTTGGGGCTGCCAGAATAGCCCAAGAAGAAGGACACCACTGCTTCTCCGCCTTGCACCTGGCTAATTGATTGCACTGACCTTAATGTAGCCATCTCCTGCCTACGTGACTTCTGTAGTTTGCCCTGTTCTCTGTATACTATATAAGCCTGATTTCTACTTTGTACAAATTACATTCAGTTACAACACTCCCTTGTGCTGTATCTGTTTGTCATTTCTTCGCCAATGCCTTGTCTACCTGACTAGGACCCTGTTCCCCCCACGGGTTGAGGGAGGCCCAGACTGGCCGGCCTGTGGCATGTAGGTGTGTTTTCCATTTTCTGGATTGTGGTTGATTTCAAGTTGGCAACTAAGAATCACCATTACACAGGCGGTTCTGAGCTGATACTCGGATGCTGGGAGTTGAACCCAGGACCTCTGGAAGAAAGGCCAAGAGTCAAGGAATTAATCTTTTGTTCTTGATCGTGGTGCTGTTAACGACTTATTTATTAAGAATCTTACTTTATCCACATTGTGCATAATAAAATGAAAACACCCTTTAAAGTACTATTTATCAAAGTCAACTAAGCAATTGAATAGATTGTTCTGAAGTATAGTGAAGAGATGAAATCTACAGATAATGGATTTTCCAGGCCTGTTGGCATATACCTGGAATCTCAGTATTGAGGAGATGGGAAAGAAGGACTAGGAGTTCAAGGTCATTTTTAGCTACATAGTGAGTTTGAGGCAGTACTGTTCTACATGAGCCTCTTTGTGAATAATAAATAAATAGACAAAACCAAACCTACCATCTTAGGCTGCAGGCGGCAGTCTAGGAAACACTCTTTCAGTACACTCAGTCCATTTTTTGTTTAAAAAATTGAGTTTGAGGTATTTGGGTATTATTATCATACAGTGTTTGCCTAACCAGAGCCAGTCAGAGTCTGGTGGGATATTAAATCGACAGCCACAAATCTATTTATCTTTTAAAAACACGTAAAATCAGGGTTTATATACCTCAGGAAAAAGCATATTTTCTGGAAACTTCTCAAATGTATTTGATGCATGACCAAATGTAACTTTAGCTACAAGCCTAAACATAATCTTACCCTGAGTTTTAGTTTTTGAAGTATCTGTAGCAAATCTCATCATGCTAGGACAATATTTCTGAGGGGAGGGAGGGAAGGAGAAAGAGAGGGAGGGAAGGAGAGAGAGGGGGAGCAGAGAAAGAGAGGAAGAGGGAGAGAGAGAGAGCACAGCTTTTAGCAAAGCTCACAATGACTTTGGTCATCCGCCTTTGTTCTTCCTTTGTCCATTTCAGATTAAATTAAATTTAAAAATATGGAGTATGAGATGTGTACTGGTTGGTTTTGTGTCTACTTGACACATGCTGGAGTTATCACAGAGAAAGGAGCTTCAGTTGAGAAAGTTCCTCCATGAGATCCAGCTGTAAGGCATTTTCTCAATTAGTGATCCAGGGGGTAGGCCCCTTGTGGGTGGTATCCCTGGGCTGGTAGTCCTGGGTTCTATAAGAGAGCAAGCTGAACAAGCCAGGAGAAGCAAGCCAGTAAGGAACATCCCTCCATGGCCTCTGCATCAGCTCCTGCTTTCTGACCTGCTTGAGTTCCAGTCCTGACTTCCTTTAGTAATGAACAGCAATGTGGAAATGTAAACTGAATAAGCCCTTTCTTCCCCAACTTGCTTCTTGGTCGTGATGTTTGTGGAGGAATAGAAACCCTGACTAAGACAAGATGTGTTCCAAGGACTGACAAAATTCTCAAAGAATGCAGGAGTATGAATGTTGCCAGTACACACAGAGTGTGAATGTTGCAAGTACACATTGATTTTCAAATGTTATTTATGCTGTAGTTACAGAATCATCTTGTGTTATGTTGTTATTCACATTCTCTAATTGGAGTGCAGCTCTGTAGCTGTACACCTGGCTTAATAATCATTCCCATCAAAGGCAATTACACATTAAACATGACTTGCTAAACTTATTCATGATATTCAATACTGTCTCCTGCTCATTCAAAACAATGAAGGATGAATCCTGAGTGACTATACACCCTAAGAATTCAAGTGCATAAAATGAGATACTTGGTCCAAAAGATAATTCTGTTTAATGTTAGATATTTTGACACAGTTGGCAAACCATCTTATCATTTTACTAGTACAAGTCAACTCAGAAGGAAATAATTGTATCTGGTGATATTTAGGGATATTTCATTTATTCTCCTTATTCTTTGAGTGTGTTCATTCATGCATACACTGTATCACCCCCTCTTATCCTTTCTTCCTCTGAACTTCATCTAATGGCTAACTAATTCCCTCTCCCTTTTGTGCCTCCTCCCTTTCCTTCTTATGGAGTTTGTTAGGGTTGTTTGCAGGAGCAACGGGCAACTATAGCACTGAAGGAAATGACGCCCTCTCTGGTGGAAGCCATTAACTCTCACAACATGGTGGGCCTCGTGGCAGCTCCCCATCCATGGTGAATGCTAAACATATCTTGTGCAGGTGTCCTTGACTGTTGTTTGCTTATGATCAGTACAGGCCTGTCATAACCAGAAGGCAGTTTACAGTAATCCTCCTCACCCTCTAGTTCCTACACTCTGCCCTTTCTTCTCTGATGATGCCTGTGCCCTGGACTACTCCCTGCCCTACCCTACCTGCCCTTGAGGGTTGGAAGTGAGGTGGCGCATAATCGAAGACACAGACTCCAGGAACAGGTGAGAAATGCTGCAGCAAGCTCATCTGAAAGCTGCTGCAAGCTTCTTTAATACCCTCCACCAGCACCCCACTGGTCCCAAGACAGCATCTCTTTAAACAGCAGCTCCCGATTGGCTGGTATTGTCTGTGCAAGCAATCCTTGGTCTCTTGGCAGTACTCAGTTAGGTCCTCCTGCAGGGGATGCTTTTGCTGCTGTGCGGCTCCTGGATTTTACATAGAGCTGGTCCCTCCGTTCCTGCTACACTCTAATGTCCTATTTATGTCTGAGTGTGTAACTGTCACGTATCCTTTGGCCACATAACAAGCCTCTGATGAATCATTGTCTGCTGCAAAAAGGAGATTCTCTGGCCAAGGCTGAAAGCTGCCCTAGTCTATGAGTACAATAGAAAGCAGGCTGACAGCATATGTGTTTACCATTTGGGAAAGCCTGCAGCATCATGCATGTACACCTTCCTGTGGAGAGGCCTCAAATCCAACTGCAGAGCAGTTGGTTACCCCTAAACACTCGTGCCATTATTGCCTCAGTGGCATACCTTGCCCAGCAGGTCAATAATGCATCATGCTGGGTCTATAGTTGGGTGTGACCACGGATGAGGCCACTTTTCCAGCAGAAGCCTGTGTAATACCTTTAGACACAATGTATAGTCGCCAGAAGGGAAGGAGCTTCTAGCTTTGATCCAGGTTGATTTTTCTCTATCCTGTAGCCAAGATATGGCATTGTGCTTTTAATTCTAAAACCCATGGTCTGGGAGCAGCATTATCCACCTATGCAGGGTCCCTCCATTTTAAGCTCTTTATTAATGTATATGTGTATATATGTATATATATTGTTTTTCAAGACAGGGTTTCTCTGTGTAGCCCTGGCTGTCCGGGAACTCACTCTCTAGATCAGGCTGGCTTCAAACTCAGAAATCTGCCTGTCTCTGCCTCCCAAGTGCTGGGATTAAAAGCGTGTGCCACCACTGCCCGGCATTAATGTATATTTTTAAGTAGCTCATAAAATAGTAGATCTTCACATGCCCTTTTCACAAAAGGTTCACTTCTTAGGATTTTAGACATTATTCTTTGGGACTGATGTCATGGCCCTACAGCTTTATTAAAAGATTCTCATGCCTTAACTTTACAATCTATTACTGTCGCCTACTGTCTTAGTCGGGGTTTCTATTCCTGCACAAACATCATGACCAAGAAGCAAGTTGGGGAGGAAAGGGTTTATTTAGCTTACTTCCACATGGCTGTTGATTACCAGAGGAAGTCAGGACTGGAACTCAAGCAGGTCAGGAAGCAGGAGCTGATGCAGAGGCCATGGAGAGATGTTCCTACTGGTTTGCTTCCCCAGGCTTTCTCAGCCTGCTCTCTTATAGAACCCAAGACTTCCAGCCCAAGGATGGCACCACCCACAAGGGGTCCTACCCCCTGGATCACTAATTGAGAAAATGCCCCTCAGCTGGATCTCATGGAGGCACTTCCCCAACTGAAGCTCCCTTCTGTGATAACTCCAGCCTGTGTCAAGTTGACACACAAAACCAGCCAGTACACCTACCGAGTGCTTGACTCTGCTTCAGAAAAGCTCCCAGTGTTTAACCTTTATTAGAAAACTATTAGTCTTCACACAAATCATTTGTATGTTCCTTCAAATAATACTATCGCTTTACTTGTTAACAGTTTAGATTGAAAACCAAAACCTGGTTTAAATGATATCCTCTTCTATGTCTGCAGACTGAAAAGGAAAGCCCTTCCTTCATACACATTTCCCTGTGGAAAATGTTAAAGAAATTGGGAGCCAAATTAAAACACTGACACTGAAATGAGGATAAAAGATTTGGTTAAACACACCCAGAACGCCTGTCCTGGGCTCTTCAATGGATGCCAGTAGGGAGAGGAAAGGATGGATCGCTCTTTATTAAAAGAGACCAAAGTGTCTGCAACCAAGTGTAAACTCTAAACTAGAACTGGACTCTGGACTGAGAAGGGGGCGCCTAAAATATATCACTGATTCTTTAGTAAAACTTAGAAAATTCAGATATAAGACCTATCTTAGAATGTTAGTTTGGTTTTTTATTTCTTAGTTTTTTTTTTTTTCTGCAACTTTCAACTCATTCAGAAAAGAAGAGTTAAGAGAGGGGTGAGGTACATTTGAAAAAAAAAAAAACTACACTGATGATTGGCCCTGGGTTGAGAGGTTACCAGTGTACGCTGAACATTCTCGGTCCTGTGGGTAAATGTGAAAAGTCCCCCCAAGGGCTGACTTTCAATGTTGCAGTTGTATATTATGGACACAAGGTGGCGATAGACTCACAGCACGCAAAAGCAAATGCTTTCTAGTGGAACATCTTCCCTGGCTTGCCCGATCTAGGAAGAGAACCAAGCAGGCCGCCTCAGAAGGCAAGCGGCCCTGAGAAAGCTCTGAAATGACTAGTTAACTTGCAAACTGTCTGGAAGTCTAAAAAGCAACAGTTGGTAGCTTTCAAGAGATCTGGGTTCAAGTCCCAACTCTCCTGCTCATTAATTCTGTGACTTCACCAAGACATACAGCTTTGAGAGGCGAAATGAGGGAACTGGTTTTGAAGGTTTGGGGCTTCTTATGGTTGGAAGAATCACTATTTCCCTTCTGGTTACACACACACACACACACACACACACACACACACACACACACACACACGTTAATAAATAAGATTAAAAATTTGAGCTGGGTGGTGGTGGTGGTACACACCTTTAATCCCTGCACTTGGGAGGCAGAGGCAGGCAGATCTCTCTGAGTATGAGGCTAGCCTGGTCTACAGAGCAAAGGATAGCCAGAACAAACACAGAGAAATCCTATTTCAAAAAACAAATAAACAAACAAACAAATTTTAGACATATATGGAATTATAGGTGCTATGAAAAATTTTTGTGCAGCGTCTCTATTTGCAGAACAGAAGCTGTTTCTAAAGCAAAGAGGTGGATTGAGAGCTACGTTATCATTGGCCAGGAGTATAAAGTTCCCCTGTGCTATTGCACAGTTAGGGTACCTACAGATAGTTATAAAGTACTTAAAAGAAGGAGGGAAGCTAAAAGTATGATTTAATGCTTTCATCACAAAGAAATGATAAATGTTTGAGAAGTTAGCTATGTGGACCCAGTTTCAGACATTATCCGATGTGTACATGTATCTAAACACAGTACCCTAGAAATAAGTACACTTTTCTGTCTTTTGTAAAGACTTGGTGTGTGTGTGCGTGTGTGTGTGTGTGTGTGTGTGTGTGTAGTACTCACAGAGGTCAGGAGAAGGAGTCAGACCCACTGGAATACGAGTGACAGGAAACTGAGCTACTCTGTGTGGACACTGTAGACCCTTTGGAAGAGCAGCTAGCACTGTTTACCACTGAGCCAACTTCCAGGGCCTGAGTTTATGTTTTTATATATCAGATCAACATTGAAATATCAATGAAAATATCAAATATCTGGATCTCTGTTATTTTTACAAGAGAAGCCAGTTGTTTGGGGCCAATTACGTCTCCTGCTTCGGAGTCTCCTGCCTTGATCGGCAATGGCAGCCCCTACCAGGGAGGCTGGATGAAGTAACAGATTAAGAATGAAGAGACCACAATGGTGGGGGAGAAGCTGAACTGGCAAAATTGAAATGTTGCATATTTCTCTTTGGAAAAGGAAATAGACTGGCCTCCTAAGGAAAATTACATCGTGAACTATGCCACAATCGCCTCCCTCGGGGCTCCTTCTTGGAGCCTGCTGCCTTTCAAAGTTGCAGCTGTGAATTTAGCATTCAGGAATTTAGAAAACACCCACACCTTCTTCTTTTGTCCTGACTGAACCTGCTATTGTTATTTTTCTAAGTGGCCATGCTGTCAAATTGCCTCCTAAATGTGTATGTTTATACCCCTAGACCTGGGCTGCTCTCGGCCTCGGTCAGAGGAGCTTCTTAGTGCAGTGAACAGCCCTCGGCAGAGAGATGCACAACTGAGCAAGTTGCTTCATATCAGAGACTGGGTACCAGCCCCAAATGGGACACCCGTATCAACCCCAACTCCCGAGGCTCGGAGACCGCTGCGGATGAGGAGGTAGGAAGAATCTTCGAGCCGGCAGAGGGGAGAAGGGCTGTCTTCCAGATATGACGTAGTCATTGCGCTCACGGACTCCCAGCAGCTGAGGGAAACCCTAATTTTTCCTAAACCCTAATTTAGGAAACCATAACTAGTTCAAAGGCAGCCTGGTCGTGTGCTAATCAGGCAATAAGAAGTGTAAACAAACCCACGTGCACCATCTGTCCCGTTAGCACTGCTGTGTGCTGTGAGAAAACACTGTGGCTGCTGGAATGCCCACAAACGTTTAGTTGTTGTGTTTATAGTTTTATGTCAAGTTGACAGAGGCTAAAATCATTTGAGAGGAGAGATACCCAATTAGGAAAATAATTCCATTAGATCTGACTGTAGGCAAACCTGTAGGGCATTTTCTTAGTGATTGCTGAGGGGAGGGCCAAGCCATTGTGGGTGGTGCTATGCCTGGCCTGGTGGCCCTGGGTTTTATATGAAAGCAGGTTGAGCAACCCATGAGAAGCAAGCCAGTAAGCAGCATCCCTCCATAGCCTCTGCATCAGCTCCTGCCTCCAGGTTCCTGCCCTGTGTGAGTTCCTGTCCTGACTTCCTTCGATGTGATACATAGGGATATGGAATTGTAAGCCAAATAAATCCCTTCCTCCCCAACTTGCTTGTTGTCTACTGTTGCAGCAACAGAAACCCTTACTAAGACTGTTGCTCTGGGTTATCTGCTGGGAATTTAGGAGGAAGTACAAAGGACATGCGCGCAGCATGCTCTGATTTCCCAGTGTTCCCAGGTGTATGAGAAAGGGCCCTGACGGGGGCTGTTGGGGTAATCAAACTTGGGCTCCGGCTCTATCAGATGCTGACAAATCATTACATATTCTGCCTTATTGTTGAAAGATAGTCCCCTAGGGGACAGCTTCAGCTGCTGCCCATTTAGGAGCAGGGCAACATCCATTATCAGTAACCATTTATGTAAATGAAGCATGTTGGCGCTAGCGAGGCGGGATCAGGCGTTTCCTGCTTCTTGGTGCCTCTCTCAAGGAGCAGCAAAGTGACTGGGAAAGCTTATCTAAAACGGGGCTGTGATACAAACTGGAGCGCACTCTGAAGAGATCATGCAACCACGGGAGTGGAATGCACTCTGAAGAGATCATGCAATCACGGGAGTGGAACGCACTCTGAAGAGATCATGCAACCACAGGAGTGAGTACGGTAGGAGCCTGATAGTTGTTTAGGGCTCCCTCTTAAGAGGTTTGGTTACTAGGAGCTTAATTTGGGAGGTTCTCTATTTTGACCAACAAGCTTAGGTTACCTCAACCCTTCTCACAGCACATCAGTTTTTAATAATAAGCGTGCTCATTTGTGCTAGGCATGGGACAGTAAATAGGAGATTGTCTTAACAAGTTTGCTTTGGGACATGGTTTGCTTTATTGAGTACCCCAAACCAGTCTTGACCAGACTGACCCATTTCTCATCGTTCCCAGATACATTAATAACACAGTTGATTAGAAACTGTCAATGTTTGATGGTCCTTAAGGAAATGAAAGACTTCTTCCACGGTTTAAGGTATGCTTAAAGTGCAGCTCTACGGGTCTGGAGGTCTTGGGGTTTATAGTGCTGGTCTTGGGGTGCTAACAGATTGCTAGGTGATCCTCTAGAGATGGGGTGTGTGCATAGCATGTACAGGAAAGGAGCCTGGGCTGCCAAAGGAGACATGTGTGCATAACTCACGTGCAGTAGAATCCCAAGTCTCTAAATTGTGCCCTGGGCTTGCCTGCCTCTGTCGCAGACCTGTTCACTCCAGCTAACTGTCAAGAGCAATGTTGTTGTTGTTTCTGACTAACTTACTATGTGGCCCAATTTATTAGTTACTTTTCTGTTGTTATGATAAAACACAATGACTGAGGTGACCTGTAGAAGAAAGAGGTTAATTTGGCTTTTTGTGCCAGAGGGTCAGAGTCCATAATGGCAGGAAGAAGGCAGAAAGTGTGGCACCTGGAGCAGAAAGCCGAGAGAGCTCACATCTTTGGACAAAAATCATGAAGCAGAGCAAACTACAAGTCAGTGAGGCTTTTGCTCCCAAAGGCTTCCTCCAGCAACATTCCCCCAAACAGTGCCACCAACTAGGGACCAATCCACCACACCCAGGCTGGCCTTGAACTCTTGATTCTCCTGGCTCAGCCTGCCCAATGACATTAACACAGACATGAGGTACCAGTCCCTGCATTAAGAGTATTTTAATGACTTTTGCAAATGGTTTCCTTGTGGCTGTTTTGTAGATGAGCAAGACACAGACAGTGAGGGTCATGGACTCCAGGATTAGAATCTGGTGCCCCTCACCTGCCAGGCCTTCTTTTTTGTAGAATCCCTCACATACAAAGGCACATCAACATCTCTGTCTCCTTTACAGAATAGAGAAACTGCACAGGGCATCTGTAAGACTCCCAGTGCTTTCAGAGTTTGTGCTTTGTGCCCCTAACTGCACCGGGAGGCAGACAGCAGAGACAAGGTTAGGTGCAGGGATCTGGTGTGGATGGTAAAGTAATCAAGATGGGATTCGCAGTCAGGAGTCATTACTCGTGGTTTCACGTTTTAGTTCCTTTTGGCAGATCCAGTGGTGGTCTGAATCACAGCTCTCAGAAATCACTTTGCCCTCTGATACGACAGCACAGCTGTCCTTGTCAGCGACACCAGTGATTTCTAACCTGAGAAGGAAGAGAATAGCCATCCTTAGTGTTTAGGATCTTCTATAATTATCCTGTCAGCCATTGGTTTCCTTTGGATTTTAAAGGAAAGAGGAGACTGCACAGTTATTGAGTATAGTAAACACAAACACCCTGCTGTAAACATTGAAGGCAGAGAGGATAAAAACCTCTAAAACTGCTGTTAGTCATTGGCAAAGAATCCTTCCAGCAAGAATCTTGCACAAAAAGGAGAAGGCTCAGAAAGAGATAGTTAGCCCCTCATTCTACTGCATCGATTCACACTCTAACACATCATGTGGAAAGCTTCATGTTATTGCACTTCAGTTTTGTTTAATATACAGGGTCAGGCTGGAGAGACGGCTCAGTGGCTGAGAGCACTGGCTGCTCTTGGACAGGATCTGAGTTCAGTTCCCAGAACCCACATGGATTCTCAGTGTCTGGAACTCCAGTCCCAAGGGAACTGATACCCTCTTCTGGCTTTGTGGACACCAGGCATTTGTGTGGTATGCATATACACATGCAGGCAAACACTCATATACATAAAGCAAAATGAATACATCTGTAAAAATAGATGAATAACAGAAGAGCACACACATACACACATACACATATGTATGTGGTCTGAGTATCTAATATTTGGGGAAGTATTAAGATAACCATGAATGCATGACAACAGTTACACACAGTAGGTGCACAATGAATGTATTTAATATACAGAGTGAGCTCACAGGGTCTAGATCACAGAACTGGATGCAGAGAGGGAAACAGGCTCGGCTCACGTGATATATATAGTCACAATCCCTTTCATGCTCTTTCCTTAGGTTAACAAGTATTTAATTAACATAAGTTTCA
>NW_022196903.1:121599182-121599505 GCF_008632895.1 Mastomys coucha
ACATCTTATACAGAAGACCAGCTGAAACAACTAGCCTCATGGGACTGAGTAACTACGAGGTTCTTGGACTTCCCATTCACAACAGCTCATTGTTGGGTTACTTGGACTACAGACTAAATAATAAAGGAGCAATTAAAAAATAGAGACAGGCCTTCTAGTTTCTGTCTGTGCCTGGAGGCTTGGAGCTGATCCTGTGTCACAGCACTCCATACCCAAAGTCCTCCCAGAGAGAACTGGTCTCCAAGGAGTACTGATACACAGGCTTGCAGAATAGACAAGTCACAGTCAGAGTCAGCAAGACAAGCTAATACCAGAGAGAGCCA
>NW_022196903.1:121599516-121603531 GCF_008632895.1 Mastomys coucha
GGCTCAGTGGCTGAGAGCACTGGCTGCTCTTGGACAGGATCTGAGTTCAGTTCCCAGAACCCACATGGTTTCTCAGTGTCTAGAACTCCAGTCCCAAGGGATCTGATACCCTCTTCCGGCTCCCATGGACACTAGGATACTCGTATACATAAAACAAAATGAATACATCTGTAAAAATATATGAATAGAAAAAAGCACATATATGTATATGTACACACATGCATGTGGTTTAACTAGCTAATATTTAGGGAAGTATTAAGATAACCATGAATACATGACAACAGTTACACACAGTAGGTGCACAATGAATGTATTCAATATACAGAGCTCACAGGGCCTAGATCACAGAACTGGATGCAGAGAGGGAAACAGGCTCAGCTCACGTGACATATATAGTCACAATCCCTTTCATGCTCTTTCCTTAGGTTAACAAGTATTTAATTAACATAAGTTTCAAGTGTACATGGCTCCCATTGCTCCATGCTGGTAGGAACATGATTAGAATTCAAGCTGTGATGCAGACTGTCTCAGGGCTGATTGTAAGGGAGAGATGAGTTCTAAACACACTGATGGATCTTTAAAAAAGGTGGTACATGATAGTGGGCAGGGCTCTCTCACAGTTCTCCTTCCTTTGTTTAGTTCCTCGTGGAGCCCTTGACCATGAGAGACAATCTGAGGTCATCCTGGTGGTTCACATGCTAGTCCAGCCAAGATTCCCCCTCCTTTATCTCTTCCACCCTTCAGGATCTTGCTCCAGCTCTCAGGATAATTTCCTTTGTGCTGATCTGTGTAAGTCAATGACTTCCTTTCAGAACTCCTTTGAGACTTCCCAGGCCTTCTCCCACCACACTCCTGAGGAGATCTCTAACATTCCTTATTAATTCCCCAAACAATCCTGTCAGGGAAACTGTTCCTCCCTTCTCCTTACCTGAAGGGACAGAGGTAAAACAATGGTGGACGTGCTCCACTGACACTCTTCCAACTGAGTGTGGCAGCCTCCAGGCTCACCAATGGCTTCTGTCTAATCACAGTGTCATTTTGTCCTCAGAGTAAGGGGACGGATTCGCTGAGTTTACTCTGTATACTTCACTTCTCTACTGTACACCAAGTTTGTATGTTTAACAATTTCTATACTTCATACATTGTCATTACATGTTAAGTAGACCTAAATGTGTTTCAGCATTTCACATACCAATCTCATGTGTTCTGAGTAACAAGAAATACATTTTCCATATCAATTTGTAGGATTTGCTTAAGTTTATCCAAGCAAGATTATTAAAACAATGTTCCATATCACTCCTGAAAAACCCACGGAAAGCACTGTATAGAAATTTGAATCCTACATGCTTTTGCTTATGGAATGAATGAATGTTCTGTTCTTGCTATACAATCATGAGCATTGGTAGAATATATACCTTAACTCTGAAGTTAAGCTCTCTCATTGTATTCATGGATACCATGACAACTCACACAGGAAGAAAATGAGGCCCCTTGAACTGTCAATCAGGATGATTTTTCCACTCTTGTTTACCTCTGAGATTTTGTTATAACAATGAAAACTAATTAATGCCTGTTTCTGTCACAGCTCCTCAAATAATTGTCTCTTTGATAACTCTAGTTAAGCTGTAAGCAAGCTGAGACTTTGTGGTCATTTCTCTCAGCCGTCAAAACTTCAAGCTAACGCCCACTCCTTCTCCTTGTACACTCACTCTTCCTCTGCTGGTTGAGACTGGGAAACCGGCCTCATCACACAATATGGATTCATTTGAACCACAGCATGAACAGTGCATTTAAGAAATTCTTTGAAACATATATAAAGTGTAAGAGGAGGGGAAGAAAAAATTCTATGTGCTTATAGGCTCTAGGTAGGCATTTTAAAAATGCACAATCTTTCCAAAGGAATTAGTCTAGTACCTAGCCTTAGAATGTCATTGTATAGATACATACATACATACATACATACATACATACATACATATGACCTTATAAAAGGCTGGTATTTTTTCATACATGGAAAATTTCACCTTTGGAATCATATTTTCAGATTGTTCATATATCAGTATTAGAGTCCTACAGTGTTCTGACCTTAAATGAATATTCAAATTAGCTTCTCTAGTACTCACACAAGGGAATTTAAAGTCGAGCCGTTTATCCACATCCAGTTCTTGTCTGTGTAACTTAGTCCAATCCAAAATGAATCATATTTTTCCTTTGTCAAGTCCCACAGGAATCTCTACAATCAAAACAGAGTAGAAGATTTCACCTGAGACTGTGTATTGGTGACTCATATTCTACCAGCCTCCTGAAACCTAGTTCAAAGGTCACCTGTATCCATCCTGAGTCCCCACACAGTTGATTCTTCTTCCTTTGTGAGATCTGTGCCCCATATTTATGATCCAAAGGACAAGAACCTTGTACATGCAGTTATTGGCTCACATGTCCAATTAGTCTCTCAGACTATGAGCTGACATACTGTAAAGTCTCCACTTCCCTTGTGTAAAAGATCTGTTAGGTCTAGAGATGTTGGTATAATTTAAAGAATGTGCTAACGTCTCTGTTTTACTGAACAACTTACCAGTTCTTCTTGGTTTTGAATGAACAGCAAAGTGGCTCCTTTTCCATCACAGTCAGTTTGACCTTGCTTCCAAGTGTCGGAAGCGTGAGAAGCATGAAAGCATTTATGTCCATGTGAAAGCCAGTCTTTGGGGCACTCTAACTTAGCTGGACAATCTGAAGGGAGAGGAAGGCACGGTGTATTTCTACCCTGGTCTTGCTGCACCACAGCTGGTTATACACATTAGTTTTTACTAACACACACTTTTACTAACAGGTGCAGAAACAAGATTACTGTTAATGATATACCAAAGAAATATAAATAGCAAGGAATACACTTTTTTCTATTAATATACTTTAGACAAAGTTAACTGTTTGACACAGCCATTTTCTTTCTTTCTTTCTTTCTTTCTTTTTTTCTTTTTTTTTGGGGGGGGGGTTTCGAGACAGGATTTCTCTGTGTAGCCCTGGCTGTCCTGGAACTCACTCTGTAGACTAGGCTGACCTCAAACTCAGAAATCCACCTGCCTCTGGCTCCCAAGTGCTGGGATTAAAGGTATGTTCCACCATCGCCTGGCTGACACAGCCATTTTCTTAAGTTAATGATCAAGTATGCTAGCATCCCTAGGCAGTATGGCCAAGTGGTTAAGATCTCAGGCTTCATGGTCACACAGTTTCAGAGATGTTTTCAGCCTTATTAACTAGCAATCATGAGATACTCAACAAGGATCTATGTAGTAATTTCTTCTACCATAAGATATGGTGATATAATACAGATGGCTGTTGTAAGCCTTGGCTGACATAACCCCTGGTAATAGCAAACATCAGCTATTATTCTTCCCAAAAACAGGGCACAAAAGTTACCTCTTGTTTTGTTCAGGTTCTCTTGAATAAACACACAGCATTTTTCTATTGATGGTTTTTGTATTAAGACTCGCACTAGTAAATGAGAAAACACACAGAGAAGATTGGTGCTAAAATGAATGGTGGAACAGGTGTGTTCCATTTCTCACTCCAGGAAATAAAGTTAATTCAACAAACCTGAACTTCTGGACTGAGAATAAAATGGTAGCAAACTGGGCTGAGGGAGGAGACAAAATGTATAAACAAAGGAGAAAAACACAGAACACGTGGGTTTGCACCTCTGTTTAGTCACATATTATCCAATGGCCTTACAGAGACTCTTAACTTACCCTCCCCACCTGAATCCTCCTCTTCAGAATGAGTATTAGCACACTCCTCCACGGAATACAGCTTAGTGCCATTGGAATTGGAGTTTAATAGATACTTAATAAACCAGCACTTGAGCCTTTTAGTTTGATTTGTTATGTTTTTGCACGATTATGATATATTTTTTTTTGGCTCTGTGTGCTTGTGTATTGTGTGTGAGTTGGGGGTACTTGGTGTCAGCTCAGAACATCCTCAGACACCAAATTCTCAGCACAAAGGACATTTTTTAGCC
>NW_022196903.1:121605693-121606042 GCF_008632895.1 Mastomys coucha
CCATGTCCATCAACTCCCCCAGTGCGCAGTACTAGAGTGGCATGGAGAGGAGTTATGGTGTTTGTGTTCTGTAGAGAAGTTTGGAACAGGCAAGACGCTTTATAGTGAGTCTGCCTGCTAGAAGCATCCCTTTCCTTAGAGATGTAAAATATCCTTTCTTCAAGGTCTGTAACTAAAGCCAAAAGGAATGGCTGCCCAAGTTTCACACTGACTAACTGACTAAACATGGAACAATGAGCTTTTTATTAATCCAAAGTTGTAATCGTCTATACTCTTCAGCGCTGACAGACAGTTGCTCATCTTCAAGGCAATAACTTAAAACTGTAAGAAAAATCATAACTCTGGAAGA
>NW_022196903.1:121608536-121610540 GCF_008632895.1 Mastomys coucha
AAGAAAAGCAAGGAGTTCCTTAAAGTCCCCTCCTGTGGTCAGAATGGAATTGTACCAGGCACTCACAATGACATGGCAGTGCAGCTGTCAGCTGGCTGTGAGTTCCAGGAGAGAGGGGATGCACACTCATAGCACAGGGCTTAGACTCCTCCCCCAAGACCACTCAAGAAGCAGGGGACAGTGCATATGAGGGTCTCACAGCTCACTTAAGACTCAGTGAACCTCCTCAGCTGTCTCTGATGACAGCCATTTTACTCAACACCATATTGAGTACAGGGTTCTGCAACATGGTCCATTATGAATTTGAGGCAAGTACTCCATTAGTGAACTACGTTCCTGTCGCTTCATGCTTTGCCTAGACTGAAGATTTTAGCAATTACACCATAGTTTCCATCTTGAGTCATGTTATTTTACAATCAAATAAAGAGAATTCATGAAAATGGTCTCAACTTTTAGTACACAAAACTTTCAGCTTATATAAGGGCCTCAAGCCTTAGTACTTAAGGAACACACACAATGCTTATTTGTGATGCTTGTTTCTGCCTATAGCCCCCTTCCCTTGCCAGGGCCTTAGGTGGGGAGTGTGTGAAGAAACTCTGCAAATATTTAGGTGGCTTATAACCACCTAATAACCTGGTAACCAATGGAAACTGTGGGGACATGTTAGAAAGGTGAGGAAGGGGAAGGCTGATGCTCTTAGCAGAAGTTTCATATGGTGCTTTGGGGACACTGAGGTTTAACTAAGTTCTGAAGGTGTCTGTGGTTTCCAGGAATCCACAGTGGCCCTGTGAAACGTAACAGTTCTGAGGTGTGATGTTTTCTTTAGCAGGTACTGGCAAAGATGTGAAGTGACCAGAAGTGCCAAGAGCCTGGTGTGTCTGTGGGCAGCATGCAGTATGCAGTAAGCTGAGATCATTTTGCCTGATAGAGAATCCAGAGAACAACATCGAATTCCCATAATCATTTCCACAGCAATATCCCTTAATCATTATTGAACATACAGAAATAAAGCCCTCTGAGAATTCATACTTGGGGAATCTATCTCGCCATCTTACGTGGATTGTGGATGGGAGGGAATGTTGTCAATTTTGTTAAAGAACTTCCATTTCAGTGGATAGCCCGAGAAGGCAGCTTCAGCCACCCATCCTTGAGAAGCCAATTTAAATAGCCAAACTAGTAGTATGTGTATGGGGCAGGGGATCAGAAAACGGAGAATTGTTCAATGTGGCAACAATGGGAAGAAGAACACAAAGATTAGTGACCCTGCCCCTGCCAGATCACAGTTTTGGAGCCCACAGAACATAAAGGAAACAGTGTGTTCCAAGAGCAGTTCCCAGGCAGGTGCTAGGAGAGTGAGACTTGGAAAAGATCTGAGGAGTGTCTTTATTTCCACCTTGGTAATTGGTGAAGAGTTCCCTTGGGTAAAGAGCATTTGCAAAGCCCGGAGCAGCTGCCTTGGTTTTCAGATGCCTAAGCCACTGTGAGAACTGGGCATAGTGGTGTAAGCCTTTGATCCAAGCACTTGGGAGGCAGAGAGGCAGGTGGACCTACAGACCAGCTTGGTCTACAGAGTGAGTTCCAGAATAGCCAGGGCTATGTAAAGAGACCTTGTCTTAAGAAACAGCAACAGCAGCAACAAGAACAACAACCTAAAAATAAACCAGCAAAATAACAAAGGGAGAAAATATTGTACACAGATCCAAAGAAACAGGGAAAGATGGCTCCATTGAAATGATGCCTCATAGACTAAGTTGTCACAGATATTTGAGCTGCTTGACATATTTAAAAAAGAAATGTACTAAACATGGTCAGTGAGCTAACAGAACCCCAGAAAAAAGCACTAATGGGAGACAGGAAATGATGAACGAACAAAATTATCTAACAATATAATTAGAAGCAAACAGGAAGACAAAAAGCATTTGGTCATCTTGGTGACTGCAGAGGCGAAGCAGCACTTGGCAAGATTATGCACCACTCCTGCTGAGGTGTTTATCAAATCAGGGG
>NW_022196903.1:121610624-121612949 GCF_008632895.1 Mastomys coucha
GGCAGACTAGAGAGATGGCTCTGTGGGATGAGGTTCCTCCCTCTGGGCCTGAAGATCTGAGTTCAATTGTCAGGACCCATCTGAAGGAGAGGGATGGCTTCCATAGCTGTCCTCTGTGCTCTGACCTCCACAAGCACATTAAGGGACTCATGTGTGTCATGCTTGCACACATAAACTCAATTAGTCTGTTAGTCAATCAATCAATCGATCGATCAATCGATCAATGTGTTAAAACATTTTTAAAATCTAAAAGCCACCGACTAACATCATACTCAGTGATGTAAGACTGAAAACATTTTCTCTAAAACTGGAGGGTGTGCCCAATCCGCTTCTGTCTACGAGGACATGGGGACACATCGAAGTGAACACGTGACACACTTGCTGTGTTTAACTGTGCTTCCTACTTGCACTGCAGAGCAGAGGTGGGGCACTTCCTGTATTGCATTTCCTAGCATTTGCATGAAGAGTTCCACGGTCTGGGCAGCTGAAACAATGGGAATTTATATATTCTCAGAGTTCTGGAAGCCAACGTCTACAATCAGAGTGTTCTCCCTCCCTCATGATCTCAAAACCATCTTCTTGTTTCTCTGTGTGACCCCAACCCCTGTGTTGGTGCCATAATCTTTATGTTATCAGTCATAGTAGATTAGGGTATAATTTAACAGCTTCATTTTACCTCATGAACCAAGACTCTGTCCCCAATACAATTCTATTCTGGGACATAAAGGTTTAGAACTTCACCATATGAATGGGGGGGACACCATTAATGACATACCTAGTGAATTTAAATAATGATAGCATTTATCTACAAGTGATTCTTTTTAACTGTTAACATTCTAAAAACGTTTGCCTATTTAATGTGTGTGTGTGTGTGTGTGTGTGTGCGCTCATGCATGCACATGCTTTGACATGAATTCATGAGAGTTGATTCTCTCCATCCATCCTATGGGTTTTAGGGATCAAATTTAGTGATCACCAGGTATGGCTATCAGTGCTGTAACTCTCTGAGCCAGCACTACCTGTAAATGATTCTGTGTGTATGACTGAATATCATAGCTGAATGGATAGTTACTGATATACACAGCAAAGACTCATGACTTCTAAACACCAAGAACACCATCGATTAGCATCAGACTTTAAAGGCAAACTTTTCTGAACAGGAAGCACTCTTCCTGACTTCTATAATAAATGACAGCAGTAGTCATAGAACTTTCAAAACTGTGATGAAATAAGACACTGGCTAAAAGCCTTTGATAGTCAAGGGTCAGAATTCTCCACTGCAGACAAGAGCAGGCCAGTTGTCACAGGAAATACCAACCACAAAGGTCTCCAGATTAGCAGGCTTTTGTAATTATGGTCAGTAGACACATTAATCATTTGAGTACTAACAGGCCTATTACTATCTGCCTGGAGTCTATGGATATTGGTGATGTTTATTTCTGTAAAAAATGGTTCTAGTCCTGGTATTCCCCTGCACTTGGGCATAGAACCTTCACAGGGCCAAGGACCTCTCCTCCCATTGATGACCGACTTGGACATCCTCTGCTATACACATGCTGCCATAGCCATCAGTCCCACTATATGTACTCCTTGGTTGGTGGTTTAGTCCCTGGGAGCTCTGGGCCAGTAAGTGGGAGAGGGTGGGGTGGTGAGCAGGGGGAGGGGGAGGAAACAGGGGTTTGTTCTTGTTGTTGTTTTGGGTTTTTTTTTTTTTTGGAGGGGAAACTGGGAAAGGAGAAATCATATGACATGTAAATAAAAAAGAATATCTAATAAAAAAAAGCTTGTAACAGGAAAAAATGGTTCTATAATTCTATTATCAAAACCAAGAATCATAGATGGGGAAAAGATTGGGGGCACAACCTTGAATTCATTCTTCTACATATCCCCCTTTCATAGACAATATACCCCCCTTATTAGGTGGTCAACTGTTTAGTAAACAATCACTACATATGTTAGAGGCCACATTATTTGTTGGGAGGGTTACATGTAAAAACTGAAGTATAGAATACACATATTCACATCATGTAAGACAATGTACATACAAAGCTGAACTCCCAGAATTAAAAACAAAGGCAGGGGGTGCTCATGTGATGTTGTGTGGATGGATAGTTGTGTTGTTAGTAAAAGGGTGACAATAGGGAATGTACTTAAAGCACAGGAAGTTCCAAACTGGTGAACAAGAGTCCTCGGTTGTGAGTATACCGTGAGACAGAAAATTACATAGACAAATGCATTTTCCTTATCATAGAATATTTATGGTGAGTTGACAGGAAGGGCAAATGCCGATAACCTCTGAACCTCATATCACCGTTACCTCTGAGA
>NW_022196903.1:121614123-121629788 GCF_008632895.1 Mastomys coucha
GCAAGAGCTCTGCCATTTCTGGTCCTGGCAGTTTTTGCTTCCCTGCAAAAGAAGCAAGCCACAGGAACTTTCTGGGGATCAGCAGCATCTAATATTCATTCACTGAGCAGACCTTTAAGACCAGGACTCTCAGCCCTCAGAGTTCTCACCCAGAGCGTTGGGACCTTTAGCTCTTGGCAGAAACCTGTCAGCCCCAGACCTAAGACCTTTGTCCATGAAAACTTGGTAGCTCTCCAGGACTTTTCCTGGAACCCATACCTGCAGTTTTGCTTCTCTCTCTCTCCTTGTAGTCCTTTATGCCTCAGCTCTGCCCCCTCTGTCCTCTTTCTCCTTTTCCCTTCTTCTTCCTGCCCTGACTTTTCACAAACCGATCAACTGCTGCTTCTTCAGCTGCCCAGCAGCAGCTGCCTTGCTGTGTTCACAGCATGACCGCCTGCACTCAGCGGTCCCCTGCTTCTGTGTCTTGTGCTGTGTCTCTGCTCTCTGCTTTCCCTGCTGCTATTCCCCTAGCTCAGCCTGAACTGCTTAGAGAAGCCATGAAAAGGCCACTCCAGGGAAGCTTTTTTTCTGTCTCTTCCTTCTTTCTTTCCTTCTTTCCTTCTTTTTTCCTTTCTTTCTTTCTTCTGCTTCTCTTTTTTCTTTTTTCTTTTTTTGGACAGATATTTCAACACCAAGGAGGCAGCACTGTAGGGCATCTGGCAGATTTGGTGAGGCAGAGCAACCTTCCTGATCAGCTTGAGAAAAGGCCTTTGGATCAGCCATGGCCATTGGTTTCTGGCCAGTCACAGTAATTTGGATAAATTACAGTCTTGACTCGTTGTACCAATCACAGGCTTTGAAGCTTATGTTTTGGACCAATCACAGGCTGGACTCAGCATCAGTCACAGAAGAGCTGTTGCTAGACCTCCAGGGAGGTCTTCCCCCTCTGCCCTAGGTGAAAATGGTTGCTGTGACATACATGGATAGGATTTGTTGAATGAGACAGAGGCAGGAGGATCAGAAGTTCACTGACAGCCTTGGAAACACAGCTTTTCCTTTTCATATTTTCAACATGAAAATGAATCCATGGTCACAAACCACTGCAAAGCATCCCCACCAACAGCCACAAAGCCCCTCCCTTAACCTAGCCCTCTGGGCTATTCATACCCCATCTATCCCCACTACTCTAGCAGCTCCATCCATATAGGCACCTACCACCTGCAGCAACAGCGAGATCCAGAAGAAATGGCAAGGTTCCATGGAATCCTCACAAGTCCACAGAGGCTCTAACAAGAAACAATGGAAATATCACCAGAATTTCTCTGGTGCAATTCTCTCAAGGAAGTCACCACAAGCAAAGATCAGTGAAGAAAGCAAGGCAAACCAATGCCAGAGCATCTTCAGTGAAGACCAGCATCAGCAAAGTTAAAAAAGACCTGAGAAGTGTTGCAAGGCAAACCAACACAAGAGCACTGTCCACTCTCTGTTGGGTTATACTCATACGCTTTCCAAACAAAACCTGTCCTCGCAAGTGTCTGCTCCATTCCATGCTTTTTCACCAGAGAACTTCCAGGAAAACATCATGTGTCTTTTTTCAGCAAGACATTGCCTCATAACACAGCTTCCAGAAAAACATCGTATGACACAACTGAGTCTACAACAAGACCATAAATTCCCACTTGAGGCCTGTCCACACCTGCACTCCACACTCCTCTCCAGAATGACTTCCTTCTTCCTATCTGCTCCCTCAGCACCCCTGACCCTCAGGCTGCTTTCTCTAGTTCTGCATGTGGGAAGCAGAAAGCAGCCATGGCCCTCAACAGAAATGACTGCTGCAAAGAAATTCAGGCTTATAGTGACTCAGGTAACAGAAGTGTGAATGTGTCTGACAAAAAATGTTGTAGCTCTTCTTACATGCCTCAGAGAATCTCTGAAGGACTACGGAGAGCTGGAGAAATAACTCAGCCTTTAAAGGCTAGACTTACAACAAAAATGTTAAGAGTTCCCTTCCCAGCACCCAACACTGTCTCTCCAGACACCTTTGCTGCTGTTGTTCTTTCCTTAATAGGAGGTGCATAGTTCAAGAACAGGAAAAATAAGATCTTTCACAAACAAAAATGGAAAAAAAAGAAATGACTATTTTTAATTTATTTGAAATTCAACTTTTAAGCTTAATCTGATACTAATTAGTTTCCTTTAAAAATATGAATTAATTTTAATTAATTGAATTCAAGTTCACCTTGAAACCTTCCTGTGGGGAAAATACAAAGTACTCCATATTTGTGTCTGGTCTGCACCATCCTTGTACTGTGGGGACAGGTCCTTGGTGTTGTTTACATCAGCTTTTTGTGTTAGAGCAGGGAAGGGCTACAGGAACTGTCCAGCCAAAGGGAAACATGCTTCCCATAGGTCACCTGGCCCACCTCCAACACAGGACCCATACCACCTACCCTACATACTATATAGGACCCATACCACCTGCCACATCCTACCCAGGACACATATGTTTATCTTCTCCAGCACATTGTACTTCACTGAGCAAAAGCCTGGGTTCATCTGGAGCATTTTATATGTGCTGCATTTCACCATCTTCTCCTTCTTCCACCTCCTCTTTTCTCCTTCTCCTTCCCTCTCCTCCTTCTCTCCTTCTTCCTTTCTACCTCATGAGCCTCTCTTTGAGTCACCAGGAGACAGGTGGTCTCAATACCTTTCATCTTTCCAAGGCTCTTGGGCTGAGCTGTTCCCTCTATTCACTATCCCAAAGGGAATTCAACCACAGACACCTATAGCAGTCCTAGGGGCCACATGAAGTGGGTTGGGAAGCCTTCCTGTCAGGTGTACAGTCATTGATCTTGTCTGCTCAAAGGCCAAGTCTTCATGTGTCAGGGTTGATCTCTGGGCAGAAACACTTTACTGGGAGAGTTTGGCCTCCTGCCTTCTTTCCTGAGGTCAAAGTGATACAAGACACCAACAGGAACCAGCATCTCTGTTCTCCTGCTCTGGAAGGGGGGGAGTAGAAAAGGCAGTGGTTCGTGTTACCCTAACCGTAACCCTAACCCTAACCCTAACCCTAACCCTAACCCTAACCCTAACCCTAACCCTAACCCTAACCCTAACCCTAACCCTAACCCTAACCCTAACCCTAACCCAAACCCTAACCCTAACCCTAACCCTAACCCTAACCCTAACCCTAACCCTAACCCTAACCCTAACCAAAGGCCTATTCCTCTGAACATAGGTTTGCACGATACACCTTATTCCCATATAGCCAATGCCATGACATGCCTTTATTGCCTGTGATGTCAAACTGTCACAGTCTCTTTGGAGTTCACTCCTTCTGATGTCTATGTGAAGCAGCACTGGTGTGCCAAAGAGCAGATAGGCATAGACACCTAATTGAGTTGCAAAATAGTAGCTCCCAAACTAGAAACCTTTTTAACAACCTCACCTCGAGAATAGGCCTTCAATTTAGTTACAAAATAGTAACTTCCAGGCTAGAAGCTCCAGGATTGAGCTAGAGTGTCTTTGTGCTCTGGGAGTGAGTAAGCTTTCAGGTGGAGCGGGGAGGTGCTTGAGAGTGACAAAGGAATTGTCAGCTCAAAAAAAAAAAAAAAAAAAAAAAAAAAAAAAAAAGAAAAAAAGAAAAGAAAAAAGGAAAGGATTTTTCATCAGTAAATTTAAACACATTTACTAAACAGACTGTGGACCTGCTTGCACCTGGCAGACCGATCTTTCAGGCAGCCATCATGCCCCATCTTCTTTCTGAGAAAAGATATACACGGAGCCTCGGCCCCAAACTAAAACAGGATCTGGGCCACTCCATGTGTTAATGAGTGGATCTCGCCATTTCACCATGGCATATGAATTTGAAGTGTTAGGATGCCAGTAGCAGTCAGTGGCAGACTGACCTTTAATGTCAGTCTGAAGGAAGTTTAAAACAAATAAAACAAAGGCAAGGTGTGCCTTTGAAGATCTAGGAGGATATAATTCTCCTCCTTTAGTTTTTAAAAGCCAATTTTTCAGAGTGCAATATGCACGTTCAACAATTCCTTGTCCCAAATGGTTATAAGGAATTCCAGTTTTATGTTCAATACCAAATTATTTACAAAATGATATAAAATTTTTGCCAGTGTAAGCTGGCCCATTGTCTGTCTTAATGACTTTAGGTAAACCCATAACATTAAAGGCTTGTAAACAATGATCAATTACTTTTCTAGAGGCTTCTCTTGAATGCAGGGAAGCGAATAGAAATCTTGAACAAGTATCAATACAAACATGTATATATTTAAGCTTTCCAAATTCTGCATAATGAGTTATATCTCTCTGCCAAATATGATTGGGCATAAGGCCTTTTGGATTGACCCCTAAATGCAAAACTGGAGATATTGTAATGCAGTTAGGGCATTGTTTTACAGTCATTCTTGCTTGCTCCTTGGTAATCTTACGTCAGAGCCTTAAGGTATGGCTAGAAAGATGGAATTTATCATGGTCACGTTTAGCCAATGCAAAAGAATCTAAAACTAAGACGTCTCCTAGATGAGCTCTGTCAATGCAATCATTGCCTGCAGCTAATGGTCCAGGAAGACCAGAATGAGCTTGTATATGACTGATATAAAACTGATTTTTTTCTAGCAAGAATGATATTTTGCAATTGTGAAAATAGAAATCCTGCTGTTGTATTAAAATTAAACATACCACATGGTTCAAACAAAGGAACTGATTGTGCTACATATTGGCTATCAGTGAAAAGATTGAAAGCACCAGTCACAGCTTGGAAAATATTTAATACTGTGGCTAATTCAGCTAACTGAGCTGAGAGACCAGGAGTTTCTATGACTACCTGTTGATTATTCATAAGATACTCAGCTCATCCTCTAGCGGAGCCATCAGTAAAAATCAAAAGAGCTGTGAAGGCTTCTTCACTAAAAGGCTGTGAAGAAGTCATGTTAGGAAATATTACTTCATGCACATTTCAGAATTTTATCAGTTTATCTTGAGGATAATGATTGTCTATATTTCCTTGAAATCCTATTTGAGCAAGCAAGCAATCTGTGCTATGCTGGTTTAGCCAGGCATCTTGATCTGTAGTAAAAGGCTGAATGATAATGTCTGGTTCTTTGCCAAAATAAGTCAGTGCTTGCTTTCTTCCAAGCACAATCATATAAGCCACTGCCTCATAATATGGCAAGATAGTACATTTAGGAGCTACCCTTGAATGTATCCATAAGAGGGGAGCTTTTTGCCACAACAACGATGTAAGCACGTGAGTTGTGTTGAATATTAACAAATGCAAGGGTAAAGAATAGTCTATATAAGTAGCAAATTGAGTTTCAATAGCTCTTTCTACCTGTTTTAAAGCTGATATTCCTTCTCTAGTTAAAAATCTAAGAGAATTTAGATCAGAACATCCTCTGAGAATATCAAATAAAGGTTTCAATTCTCCTGTAGTAAGTTTTAAGTAGGGACAATGCCAATTGATATCGCCTAAAAATTTTTGAAAATCGTTAAAGGTTTTTAAACTGTCTCTGTGAATAACTATCTTTTGGGGAATAACAGCTTGGTCTGTAAGACTAAAGCCTAAATATTATAAAGATCCTGAGTTTGCACCTTTTCTGGAGATATTTGCAGTCCCTTCTCAGCTAGGGCAAGTTGTAAGTTTCTATAACATAGAAGCACATCCTGAGGATTTTTTCCTGCTAGTAAGACATCATCTGTGTAGTGGGAAATATATATCATTGGCCATTGTTGTCTTACAGGTTCAATGGCTTGTGTCACAAATTTTTGACATAAAGTAGGACTATTATCCATGCCCTGAGGAAGGACTGTCCATTGATATCTTTTCATAGGTTCCTCAAAATTAATAGATGGAACACTAAAAGCAAGTCTCTCACAATCCTCAGGGTGTAAAGAAATTATAAAGAAACAGTCCATATCTACTACTACTTTATAGTATCCTTTAGGAATAGCCACTGGAGATAGGAGTTCAAGTTGTAATGCTCCAATAGGTACTGTTGGCCGCCTTTCCGTCCAACAGAAATAAGGAGGCAACAACAAGCTCTTCTCCAAGCAGGTTTTATTCAGGAACCTTCATTTTTACTTCTTCTCTAGCTAGCTTCTTTTATATTCTTCTATATCTTCTTCTTACATCTTACTAGTTACATCTTTCTACTTTCTTCTTACTTACTCCTATATCCTACTTACTCCTATTCTCTACATCTTACTACATACATCTTACTTCTATTCTTATTCTTACATCTTACTTCTATCCTTACGTCTTACTTCTATCTTTACATCTTACTTACTCCTATTCTTACATACATCTTACTTCTATATCTACATACTTACTCTTATCTATACATACTTACTCACTAATCTACAACTTACTTCCAATCTCTCTACGTACTTACTTACTACTATTCCATCCCCCAGCCCTTGTGGGTTAAATACTTTCCCTGGTCCCAATCAGCATCAACTACGTGGCAAAGCATAATAGGCTGCTGGAAAATCATGCCAGCTTGCATCCCAAACTAGTGGCACCCAGCTTTTCCAACTAAGGCTTGTTTATCTCAATGCTCTCTGCTCTGGCTGGAGACCAGGTGTTCAATATATATATATATATATATATATATATATATATATATATATATATATATATAGTGGCAGCTGCGGCTCCCCACAAGGTACCATGGTTTCATTCACCTTTCTTAAATCTTGTAACAATCTCCATTTACCAGATTTTTTCCTAATAACAACTATTGGCATATTCCAAGGAGATTTGGATTCCCTCAGATGTCCTGCCTCCAATTGCTCCTGCACTAGCAAGGAAGCAGCCTCTATCTTTTCTTGAGATAAAGACCACTGCTCAACCCACACTGGAGTATTATTAATTCACTGAATTTTATCTACATGGGATGCAGGCAAGATAGTGGCCATTATGGAAAATGCTCCAAACCTCTACTATTAGGATGAGGCTTAGGGCCTTCAGATGTTCTAATGTCCTGTCTAGCCTCTGCTTATTAGCTATTTCACTAGGGCTACACAAGACAAGGCCCATTTGTGAATACAGATCTCCCAAAGGGTAACAGACAGATTTGATATTATATAAGGCTGGATTTATCCTGAATTACCCTCCTCATCTCTCCAGGTTAATAGTTTAGAGCTTCATTTTGGGTTATTGGCATAACCAATTGCTTGGAGGTGAGTAATTGTATCAGACAAAGCCCAGATTGAGGACCAGTCTTGTACTCTAATAATGGTCACATCAGCTCCAGTGTCTATTAATCCTTCAAAACTTTTCCATACAATAACTAATTCAAGATTAGGTCTTTTGCTGGTGATCAATTGGACCCAGTACACATCAGAGGAACCAAAGCCACTCTGTCCTCTGTCATTTTTAAACAAATTTCGAGGGCATTGGGTACAAAGGGATTAAAATGAGCTGAGCAATTCTCTGATTGGCAGGAACTGTAATAATACCATGAGGGGAAGCAGCCATGATCCTAACTTCCCCTTGATAGTCACAGTCTATAACACCTGGATAAATCTGCAATCCTTTTATGATAGAACTGCTTCTTCCTATTAGAAGTCCCCAAGTCTCTGTGGGCAAAAGCCCAAAGACTCCAATAGGCAGAATTTGAACTCCCATGTCTGGCATTAATACTGTGTGACAGGTGGAACAGAAATCCAATCTGCACTTCCTAGGGTTGCCTTGAGAAGTTCAAAGATGGATTTCCTTGGCTGGGCAGCAGCCTCATGGCCCCATACGCTGACTACTGTTTTAGAACACTGGTTTCCCGACAAGGTATTGCCTTGAATGTCTTTTTTGTATCTACATTCTCTGGCCCAATGTTTCCCCCTCTTACATCAGGGACAGGTCCTCGGGGCACTGCCTGACTGATGCCTGCTTGTGGCCCCTGGTTTCCTAGGCAATCATACTTAAAATGACTCAGACTTCCACATTTAAAACATCCTTTATTTTTCCTGCTTTTGGGCAAGAATTTCTTGAACCATAGTCCCCTGCAACACAACTGCCATGGCCAACCCTTGGTTATAAGAAGGACCAATATCTGCACAAAGGCAAATATATCCAGCTAAATCCATCCAACCTTTATGCGGCTGAATAGCAGCTCTGCACTCTGTGTTAGCATTCTCATAAGCCAACTGTGTAATAAATGGATGGTCCATATGAGATTCTCCAAGAATTCTACTAGCAGCCTGTTGTAATCTGGCTACAAAATTTTGGAAGAGCTCATCTGGACCTTGTCGGATGCTGGCTAGTCTTCCATTAACCTCACCTTTCATAGGCAATTGAATCCAAGCCCGCAGAGCCGCCATGGCAATTGAGCATAAACTCCACCAGGATACCCAATCTGATTAGCATTTCCTTCATACTGCCCTTCCCCCAATAGCATGTCTAGATTCCAGTCTGGGTTACCTGACTGAGCATTTTGTGTGGCCATTTTCTTGCTGAGTTCCCACCATTCTGAACTCCAAAGCAAAAAGTCACTTCCTGGCAATGTAGCCCTACATAACATTCTCCAATCTTGAGGTGTTAAATTTGAATCTATTACATTGTCTAATAGTGCCTGCGTAAACAGGGCCGTAGGACCATACTGGGCCACTGCTTCTTTTAGATCCTTTATCACCTTGAATTCTAAGGTCTGATATTGTCTGATTCTATTGTTTTGCTGATCAAGCATTTCAACTACAGGAAACAGGAGCACTCCAGATGTGTCTTGCCCATTTTCACAAGCCTGACTTATAGCTCTTTCTAATGGCCATTGACCTGTCTCAGCATTGCTGTCCCTTCCTTTGCCTGACACCGCCTTCAGTTCATTTAGCTCACTATTCAGCAGGTTCATTAAAACATTATTTTTCTTAAATATTCAGTGATAAGTAAGGAACATTTCTAATTCTCAGGAATTTATCAGTTCCATTTATTGTGTTTAAAGACCACTTACTTTCATGTCACAATTCCCTACACTGTGATTCTGTTTCTCCAACGGAAATCAGAAAGGTATGTGTTGGCAGGTGATGTGTTCAGGACTGAGAGGGAGTGATTAATGAACCCTGTCTGGGTTGAACTACAGTATATAAGGTTCCTTCTCTTCCACGATTTCCTTTCAAATCTCCCCCTGAATTCAGTTGAGTCTCAGCTCTTCCTCACAGCTCGGAGATGAATGCTGCAAAGGTTGAAGAGGCTTCCAAGGGCATGCTGAAGACAGACCTCACTGGGGCAGACTGCCTGCAGGAGGGATAAATGAGTATATATTTTAATGCAATTTGAATCAAATTAAAGAGATAGAGGGGAGTTTCAGCAGAGATCCTTGGAGGAGCTAAACATCCTGCCTGTTTGCCTGTCAAGGTAACTCTCTGTAGAAGTGGAGATGCTTGGAGGCATCTGTTATATTAGTTACTCTATCAAAGTATTTAATTATTCATTATTCTAGGCAATTCAATTATTTCTAGGCAAGAGAAATGAATAATGAATTAACTACAAGAGCCTGAGACACAGGATTTGTTTGGTTTGGTTTTGAATTTTGGTTGTTTGGTTGGTTTGGGGGTTAGGGTTTTGTTGTATATTGGTTTTCATTTGTTTCTTTAGCCTGTTTTTGTGTGTGTGTGTGTGTGTGTGTGTGTGTGTGTGTGTGTGTGTGTGTGTGTATGTAACTTGCTAAGACACTCAGGTGAATTAGAGGATGTTGCTGTAGAGCATGCTCCTTATGTCTCAGAGTGAAGCAAACTCTGACAGCAGGGTTTTCAATGAGCACAGCTATGAAGTTCCCTGTGAGACTGGCGCTTGGACTTTGCATATCTGCCTCAAAGGGAAAGAGGAAGGTGAGATACAAGGTAAGGCTGAACCTCCCACCAGCAAATCTTATAGCATGAAGAGTTTGTGCTAAACTGTGGAAATGAACAATCCTGTGGGATTTCTGTTTCAGTATTCAGAAAGAAAACCCTCTTCTATATTTGGAAACTGTTTCATTCTTTCATTTTTATATTTCATTCTACTCTCTTCCATTGCTTTAATTTTTGTTTACTTGTTTGTTTTAGTGAAAAAAAATATTGGGTTTCCTGAAAAACAGTGTGTTCAAGTTCACCAAAAAAGCAAGATCAAAAAGAGTGTAGGTGGTTTTCAACTGTACTAAATTTTCCCATAATTGGAACATTCTTATTTCCTGCAGAGATATACAGACATACTCCATAGTTCTGTGAGAAAAGTTATCTTGAGTTGAGAATTTATCATACTGTTTTTTTATATGCTTCAAAATTTCCATAATAAACACTTGAGTTTTAAATAAAAGGAGAAATAAGAGGAGGAGGAGATAGTGTACAAAATGAAAACTATTTTGTGCCTTGATACATTCTCCTGCAATAATATAAACACATTTATGACTTTTAGAGCCCCTGTAATAGACTCTTTAGAACTGTATATGTAGATATATCCATGCAGTCTGACTATTAAAACTTTTATCTCTTTTTATAATGCGTGACTGTGATCTTTTTCTTGCCCATTTGTCCTGGACAGGATCCTCAGAGTCACACTAGAATGGTGTGAGCAGATATTTTTCCCTTGTTCTGGGTCACTGGGGAAAAGCATTCATGCTGGCTCGATTTTTGTTTTGGTGTATCATAGGTACCTTTCTTCATTAGGGATTCTATTCCTTGGAGGAAATACCATGACCAAAGTAATTTGGGAAGGAGAGTGTTTATTGGACTTACATAGCACTGTGCATCACTGAAGAGATCAGGCCAGGAATTCACACAGGGCAGGAACCTAGAGTCAGGAGCTGATACAGAGACTGTTGAGGGGGGCTGCTACTAACTTGCTCTAGCAGTTTGCTCATAATGCTTCCTATGAAAGACAGGAAGACCATCCCAGGGATGACATCACCCCCAGTGCACTTGGTTCTTCCACATCAATCACTATTTAAGAAAATGTAGAACTATCTTTCCTACAACCTGATCTTATGCAGGTGTTCTATTAATTCAGGTTCCCTACTCTCAAATGACTTTAGCTTGTATCAAGTTGACATAAACCTATACAGAACAAATCTTTAATCAACTTGGGGAAGTTCCTTCAATTCTTAATGTGCTCAGAGTTGTTATTTTGGGTTTACCTTGAATTTTGAACGTGCTTTTGCTGATTTTAATGAAATGCTTGTTTTAATTTTCTTCTTCTGATAATATATTGAATTACATACCATTAGGTGCATCTTTAGAGTGAGTGAATGAATTACCTAGTTAACTACATTCATAGATAGATAGAACATGGTCTGATATCATTCTCACAGCCTCTTACTCAATATTTATCCAAGATTGGCCTTGAACTCCTGACCTTCATGTACTAGTAACCATATTCCTGAGCCACCACTCCTGGCAGATTGATTTTTCTTTTCATTATTGTTATTGCTGTTGTTATAATAATAATAATAATTATTATTATTATTGTTGTTGTTGTTTCCTTAGCCTTACCCAGGTCTATTCATATGGAACTGTATCTATAGATAACTATGTTGTTCTTTCTCCTTCATCCTAAACTTTACTCTTTCTGTTTCTTGCTCTTTCTTTGGCCCTTAGTTCAATAACTGGAAGATTCTATGAAAAAAAGTCTGTTTCCCTTTCCTCTGGTGTTCTGTGAACCAAGTACATCATTTGTGGACTGAAAACTTCTGTGAAGGGGTTTGCACTAGAGGTGTGCAAGCCAAATCTGCACATGATTCTAGGGTAAATTTATATTTTTCGATAAAATGTTTTCAAGATTGACATTCTCTGATGTATATTTTCAGGTAGAAAACTCCAAGTAAAATGTCTCAGAATTGTCTCCTCTGAGTCTTGTGTTGAGCTTTACTGCTGCTATGGAGTGATCATGGTCCTCACTGTAGCTGTAGTTGCTCTTTCTGTTGCTTTGTCAGGTAAGTGACTTATTCTCCAAATTCTGCAGCATATTCACATTGTCAGTTATCCTTACTGACCACTGTGAGGCAGGCATTGTGGGAAGGGCTCTAGAGAAATCACACTGGAAATTCCTGTTATCTGGGAACTTATGTTCTTGCAGGATGATGCAGTGAAGGAGCACACAGGCAGTGGTGTGTACAGGAGTCTTGACTCAGCATCCTTGGGAAGATGACATTCAGCAAGCTCTAGAAAGGGATGCAGGGGACATAGGTCCCCTTGGGGAACTGTTCAAGGAAGAGAACAAGGAAAGGAAACCTCAAAGTAGGAACCTCAAGGAGTAGGAACCCAAAGCTGCAGCTAAAGGGAAGTGAGGACAATGAGGATCATATGGTTCAGAAAGGTATAGAACCTATGACCCATGGTTAGAAAGTTCTAGAATACATAATTCCTAAGGGATTAGTTGTGGACTGTTTTGAATAATGTGATAAAATCTTATATAACTTTCTTGCCATAGCTGGAGAAAATGTTCCATGATATTACTTAATATCATGGGTTTGGAGTCATGAATTCTCTGTATATCCCTGGCTGCCCTGAAAGTCACTATTTACTCCAAGCTGGCTTTGAACTTGGAAATCAGCCTACCTCTGCCTCCCAAGAGCTGGGATTAAAGATGTGCACCACCAATGCCTGAACCGTTTTATGTAATCAACTTTAGTTGCACCACTGATTAATATGCAAGTTTAAATAGGTTAAATATTTGCCAACAAGCTTTACTCAATGTATCCTAAACGTCTATGTAACCCTAAAAAGAGTCAGATAAAACAAGTGAAGCCACCCTCACCACTCATTGCGTTTGTTCCTTTCACTGAAGCCTGTGGTACTAGGTACAAGAACTGGGAACAACTATAACACAATCCCACTAAAACTATTTGGGGGATCATTTCCCCTATTTAATATTTTGCTTCAAAGATCACTTGTTTCTTGGAAACAAGTAGACATTTGAAAGAGCAGATGATTCATTCTGATATGTTACAGGAGGGAAAGGAAGAAGGTAGGGGAGAAAAGTTTCTGTTATTTTTCTAAGATATCCTCTGAAACATTCCTATAGTCAGAGCTTTTTACACACACATACACATACCAACAACAACCACAACATATACACACATGCTTGCACAGTTGCACACATACACACATGCTCACACAATTGCACACACACACAACCAATAACAACAACAAAAAAACAACATACACACACATGCTAGCACTATTGCACATACACGCACACATTACTTTATTATAATAGATTCACAGGTGAATGAACACATCACACAGCCCCATCAACATAGCCACTCAAATAGTTGCCAGGTCCCAAAACTTGGTATCTCACTGACTTCCACATTTTTAGAATAGCCATCTTGAAACCATGAAGCTTTGCATAAAATTTAGACTTGTCAGTTACATTTTTATGCACTTCACTGCCACAAAAAAAGAAAGACTATGGTACAGTTGAAACTAGAAGCATAATTCTGTTTTTAAACTTTTCACAACTTATAGCCCATTACCTGCATTCTGTCCTTCCTCGTCACTTTATATCACTCTTCCCTCTTCTCCCCTCCACATGGTATTCCATGCCCACCCACACAGCTGCTTTCAATGTCTGCTATAGGCTGGAACTACATTTAAGGCTTACAATGCGCTTGTTTTCTTAGAACTTGGGTGACCTTCCTTAATATTATACTTTCTAGGTCCCCTTTCTTACAAATTTAATTTACAGCTAAATAATGTTCTGGTTTCTACTATCTGTCAGTTGATGAGCATCTAGGTCAAGTCTGTTTCCTTGCTATTATTGTAGATAGGGGAGCAATAAACACAGATGTGCAAGTGTCTCTGTGGTAGGATGAGGAGTTCTCTCCATATATGCCCAGGAGTATCATAGCTGGTCACACGGCAGGTCTATTTTTAAGTTTACTGAGGACCCTCCATGTGCACTATATCAGTTTGTACTTCCACCAGTAGTATATAAGCATCCCTGCTTCTTAACATGCTTCTAAACAGGATGAGTTCTGCCTGCCTCTGCCTCTGCCTCTGCCTCTGCCTCTGCCTCTGCCTCTGCCTCTGCCTCTGCCTCTGCCTCTGTCTCTGCCTCCTGATTACAGGGATTAAAGGCATATGTCACCACTATGCAGCATAGTTGACAAATTTCTTAGTGATAGCCAATCTAAATCTCTATAACAAAAGATAGCATATATTTGCATATACATATATGTAGATGTGTGTATATGTATACACACACACCCACACACATATATATGGAGAGAGAGAGAGAAAGAGAGAGAGAGAGAAAATTATAAGAAGCTTGTGATCAAAATGTTGGTATCAAAATTTGTTTGACCCTGCCATGTTGTGCATGCTGGCATTTCTCTAGAGTGAAATCCAGACAAGTAAGGAGTTTCTTTTCTTTTGTTAGTGAAAAGGAGAATGTGAAGGGGGATTTTGGGAAATCACACTATAGGATTCAAGGAATCAGGGACAGTCCTAAGGAGCTGATGGCCTAGAAGTAAGTTTCTCATAAGGTATGGTGTCTTGTTCCCAGCACTCAGGGAGAACAGCCAGGAGGATTACTACAATCTCCAGACAAGTTCAGCCCATATTGTGAGATCAAGACCAGGCAGCAGGACATAGCTAGATTCTGTCTCAAAACACATAATACAAAGAAGAAAAGAAAAAAACATTTCCTTAGAGCCCCATTGGAAGGCTGAGAACCCTCATGCTGGGGGTGGGGGAGGAGGGACTCCTAGTGATCAGTTAGGAAAACTACAGTGCAAGCACACACTTCACAACTGAGATTTGATGGCTAGGAAAAGGGACCGGACATGGAAATGTTCCTTTATTACATTTTATATCACTATCTCCATTTTAGTGAGAAAGAAAAAACCAGTCATGGAGAGCTGTGTGAACCTTGCTATGCCACATGCTGAAGTGGATGGATTGGATTTGGAAGTAAATGTTTTCATTTTTATGAAGACATGGGAAACGACATTCAGCCAGTCCTCCTGCATGGCATTAGATGCCCATCTATCTCTATTTGACAGCTTAGAGGAGCTGGTAAGAAAGGGGATAAGTAATGGGTTTGTTGTTTTTTGTTGAATATGTACTGCCTTGAGAAAGAGAGCTTGGAGCTAAAGCATGAGGAAGGAGCTCATTCAGGCAGATGGGTTATATATGGAGAATAATAGCTTGTGCCTTTTCCTGATGTTATTGCTCTGGCTTGAGCCCTAAGCTATTGCAGAGATCTGCTGTCATGTAGTGCTCATAGTAAGACCTCCCAGGCCAGACATACAATCTCCTCAGATACTGGTGGTCATGTAAGCTTTTCTCCAAGCATTCACATGCTGTATAATGAATGTGGCATCTATTAAAAATGGCAAGGACATTGTAAATCAAGGACTTCCCAAGTCACACTGGGACAGGTGATTGTCATTGTATTTTTTGGTTATGGGTGTAAAATGTACACTGAGAACTGAGGGTTATTATGGCTCTAAAGTTGATGACCCTCAGTTAGAAATGCTGCCATCCTGAGAGGAGGCTCTAGGGTAGAGACTCAAGGTACCACGGACCGGGGTTTCTCGCGGGGGCCCCTTGTTCCGCGGGACGATGGGTTCTGGCCAGGTGGACACGGGATAAGGCTTTTGCAATCAGATCAGACACCAGTGTGCAAGGTCTGAGTGTATTTCTTTAAAAAATAACATGAGGCTTTTACAATCATTGCAAAAGAGAAATGAAAAATC
>NW_022196903.1:121634827-121641990 GCF_008632895.1 Mastomys coucha
AGGCAGGAGGCTGACTTTCCTTGAAGTTTTCACCTCAAATACCGCCATCACGCAGGTGTCCGTGGCATCAAGGGTCATATGAAACTGAGAGACACGTGTATTTGCTTTACCTGTGCTATGACAGAATTTTCTGAAGAGATACAAGGGGGCTTCTGACCACTGGATTGGCCTACACAGAGAGTCAACACAACACCCTTGGATGTACACAGACAACACTGAGTATAACAGCATGTACGTTTTCAGAATTTTTCCCCTTATACTCCGTTCATTTACTCTGAAATGTGTGCATTGTATCTGTAAGAGATGTAAACACCACAACATCACAAACTTAAGTTTTTTGGATGTCATTCCATTTATTGGCCATCTTTCAACACATTTACTTAGAGTAATTCCACTCAAAAATCTATACCATAATAATGGCATCTGGGGGAGATGTTGTCTGCTCCATCACCAACTGAAAACTTTTCTTTGCTGGTGTCACAATTATAGATGGGCAGTGGGGGCTCCAAAGCCAAGGAAACCAATGCAGAACTGCATGGTTAAGACTTATTGGTCCACTCTTTGCACTGTACCTGTTTACAGAAGCAGAGACTCCAAGGATATTGGTAACCTCTCTAATGCCTCCTCACCAAAAAAGCTCAGAGGCAGATCTTGTAGTGAGCATAGCTAGCAATTTTGAACAGAACCATTTCACTGTAGTGGTCAAATGCAGATATAGTCACATCCATCACTAAAGACCTCCAATAAATTTATTAAAAAGTAGAGTTTCCCTCACTTTTATACATGTGTAAAATACATCAAAAACTGAAACTCACTCTCATTGAGGTCACCCGTAGCAGCAATTTGTTTGAACATGAAAGCAAGCACCAGTCAATTCCCTTGTATGCACATTCCAGGGTTCAACTTGGATGAATGACAAACATATGGTGTTCAAGTGGAGCCCTGAATATGTAAAAGATGCTGAGTATAAAACTAGTGTAGGTGTTTGAATGGACTATTAGCCTGTGCAGAAATTACTGTTTGTTTTTGCTTTAGGGTTCTCACCCTGGGGAAGAGGAGAATGTGCCTATCTGAGTGACAGCGGGATCCGTTGTAGCAGGGGCTACACACATAGGAAGTGGATTTGTAACCGGCCCAACAGCTACACCTTACAATGCTCAGTAGTTGTAAATCCTGGTTAGGGAATGTGCCAAAGCATGCGTGAGAAAGAGATGCTCTGTGACCTGCTATCTACAGTTGCTGCTCTACTCCTGATCTACCAAAACTGTAACCTTCCTGGCTTGAGGGCTGCCTCTCATAACCACACTTCTCTGCCCACCTCCTGCTATTTGCCACACCTCACTCCTGGTTCCAGTTACATCGGAAGTCCCTCCTCTACAGAGACCAAAGAAGCTACTGATTGGGCTGGTAACTTTAACCTTACACTGTGCACATTCTCACACACACAGACACACACACACAGACACACACACACAGACACACACACACACACGCGTGCGCACATACACACACACACACAAATATATTGAAATGAAATTTTAAAAATTAAAGTTCTTTTCTGTAGTAGACTGTGTTCTTTTTTTTATTAGATGTTTTCTCTTTTTTACAATATCTCCTTTCCCAGGTTCCCCTCCAAAAAATAAAAAATAAAAAATAAAAAATAAAAACTAACACAAACCCCTGTTTCCTCCCACCTTCCCCTACTCACCACTCTACCCCCTCCTGCTTACTGGCCCTGGCATTCCCCTACACTGGGGCATAGAACCTTCACAGGGCCAAGGGCCTCTCCTTCCATTGATGGCCAATGGGGCCATCTTCTGCTATACATTTGCTGCTGGAACCATTAGTCCCACCATGAGTACTCTTTGGTTGGTGGTTTAGTCCCTAGGAGCTCTGAGGGTACTAGTTAGTTCATATTGATGTTCATCCTAAGGGGCTGCAAACCCTTCAGCTCCTTTCTCTAGCTCCTTCATTGGGGACCCTGTACTCTGCCCAGTGGATGGCTGTGAGCCTCTACTTCTGTATTAGTCAGGTACTGACTGTCAAAGCCTCTCAAGAGACAGCTATATCAGGCTCTTGTCAGCCAGCACTTGCTGGCATCCACAATAGTGTCTAGATTTGATGATTGAATATGAGAAGGATTCCCAGGTAGAGCAGACTCTGGATTGTCCTTCTGTCAGTCTCTGATCCATAGTTAGTCTCTCCAACTCCTCCCATGGGTATTTTGTTCTACCTTTTAGGAAAGAATGAAGTATCCACATTTTGGTCTTCATCCTTCTTCAGTTTCTTGTGGTTTGTGGTTTGTACTTTGTCTATTCTGATCGTCTGGGCTAATATCCGCTTATCAGAGAATACATACCATGTGTGTTCTTTTGTGATTGGGTTACTTCACTCAGGATGATATTCTCCAGATCCATCCATTTCCACAAGAATATTATAAGTTCATTGTTTTTAATAGCTGAGTAGAACTCCATTGTGTAGATGTACCACAATTTCTGTATCCATTCCTCTCTTGAGGGGCATCTGGGTTGTTTCCAGTTTCTGGCTATTATAAATCAGACTGCTATGAACATAGTGGAGCATGTGTCCTTATTACATCTTGGAGCATCTTCTGGGTATATGCCCAGGAGTGGTATAGATGGGTCCTCTGGTAGTACTATGTCCAATTTCCAGAGGAACTGCCAAACTGATTTCCAAAGTGGTTGTACCAGCTTGCAATCCCACCAGCAATGAAGGAGTGTTCCTCTTTCTCCACAACCTCTCCAGCATCTGTTGTCACCTGAGTTTTTTTAACCTAGCCATTCTGACTGGTGTGAGGTGGAATCTCAGGGTTGTTTGCATTTCCCTGATGACTAAGGACGTTGAAGATTTCTCAGCTACTTGGTATTCCTCAGTTGGAAATTCTTTGTTTAGCTCTGTACCCCATTTTTAATAGGGTTATTTAATTCTCTGGAGTATAACATTTTGAGTTCTTTGTATATATTGGATATTAGCCCTCTATCAGATATAGGATTGGTAAAGGTCCTTTCCCAATTTGTTGGTTACCTTTTTGTCCTATTGACAGTGTCTTTTGCCTTACAGAAGCTTTGCAATTTTATGAGGTCCCATTTGTCAATTCTTGATCTTAGAGCAGAAGCTATTGGTGTTCTGTTCAGGATGTTTTCCCATGTGCCTATTTGCTCGAGGTTCTTCCCCACTTTCTTTTCTATTAGTTTCAGTGTATCTGGTTTTATGTGGAAGTCCTTGATCCACTTGGACTTGAGCTTTGAACAAGGAGATAAGAATGTATTGATTTGCATTCTTCTACATGCTAACCACCAGATGAGCCAGCACCATTTGTTGAAAATGCTGTCTTTTTTTCCACTGGATGGTTTTAGCTCCTTTGTCAAAGATCAAGTGGCCATAGGCTTTTGGGTTCATTTCTGGGTCTTCAGTTCTATTCTATTGATCTACCTACCTGTCACAGTACCAATATCATGCACTTTTTATCACAATTGCTCTGTAGTACAGCTTAAGGTCCCGGATGGTGACCTTTCACCAGAGGTTCCTTTATTGTTGAGTATAGTTTTGGCTATCCTGTTTTTTTTTTTTTGTGTGTTATTCCAATGAATTTGCAAATTGCTTTTTCTAACTCTGTGAAGAATTGAGTTGGAATTTTGATGGGAATTGCATTGAATCTGTAGATTGCTTTCAGCAAGATGGCCATTTTTTTTATATCAATCCTGCCAATCCATGAGCATAAGAGATCTTTTCATCTTCTGAACTCTTCTTCAATTTCATTCTTCAGAGACTTGAAGTTTTTGTCAAACAGATCTTTTACTTGCTTAGTTAGAGTCACACCAAAGTATTTTATATTATTTGTGACTATTGTGAAGAGTGTTGTTTCCCTAATTTCTTTCTCAGCCTGTTTATACTCTGTGTAGAGGAAGGCCACTGATTTGCTTGAGTTAATTTCATATCCAGCTACTTTGCTGAAGTTGTTTATCAGCTTTAGAAGTTCTCTGGTGCAATTTTTGGGGTCACTTAAGTATATTATCATATCATCAGCAAATAGTGATAATTTGACTTCTTCCTTTCCAATTCATATCCCTTTGATCTCCTTTTGTTGCCTAATTGCTCTGGCTAGGACTTCAAGTACAATATTGAATAGGTAGGGAGAGAGTGGGCAGACTTGTCTAGTCTCTGATTTTAGTGGAATTGCTTCAAGTTTCTCTCCATTTAGTTTGATGTTGGCTACTGGTTTGCTGTATATTGCTTTTACTATGTTTAAGAGTGGACCTGATTCCTTATCTTTCTAAGACTTTTATCATGAAGGGATGTTGGATTTTGTCAAATGCTTTCTCAGCATCTAATGAGATGATCATATGGTTTTTTTCTTTGAGTTTGTTTATATAGTGAATTATGTTCATGGAATTTCCAAATATTGAACCATCCCTGAATCTCTGGGATGAGGCCTACTTGATCATAATACGTGATCGTTTTGATGTGTTCTTGGATTCGGTTTTTCAAGAATTTTATTGAGTATTTTTGCATCGATATTCATAAGGGAAATTGATCTGAAGTTTTCTTTCTTTGTTAGGTCTTTGTGTGGTTTAGGCATAAGAGTAATTGTGGCTTCGTAGTATGAATTGGGTAAAGTACCTTCTGCTTCTATTTTGTGGAATAGTTTGAGGAGTATTGGTATTAGGTCTTCTTTGAAGGTCTGATAAAACTCTGCACTAATCCCATCTGGTCCTGGGCTTGTTTTAGTTGGGAGATTATTAATGACTGTTTCTATTTCATTACCAGATATGGGACTGTTTAGATCATTGATCTGATCTTGATTTAACTTTGGTACCTGGTATCTGTCTAGAAAATTGTCCATTTCATCCAGGTTTTCCAGTTTTGTTGAGTATAGGCTTTTGTAGTAGGATCTCTTGATTTTCTGGATTTCCTCAGTGTTTGTTTTTATATCTCCCTTTTCATTTCTGATCTTGTTAATTAGGATAATGTCTTTGTGCTCTAGTTAGTCTGTCTAAGGATTTATCTATTTTGTTGATTTTCTCAAAGAACCAGCTCCTGGTTTGGTTGATTCTTTGTATGGTTCTTTTTGTTTCTATTTGGTTGATTTTAGCCCTGAGTTTGATTATTTCCTGCATTTGACTCCTCTTGGGTAAATTTGCTTCTTTTCGTTCTAGAGCTTTCAGAAGTGCTGTCAAATTGCTGGTATATGCTCTCTCCAGTTTCTTTTTGGAGACACCTAAAGCAATGAGTTTTCCTCTTAGGACTGCTTTCATTGTGTCCCATAAGTTTGGGTATGTTGTGGCTTCATTTTCATTAAACTCTAGAAAGGCTTTAATTTCTTTCTTTATTTCATTGACCAAGTTATCGTTCAGTAGAGTGTTGCTAAGCTTCCACCTGTATGTGGGCATTTTATTGTTTGTATTGTTATTGAGGAGCAACCTTAGTCCATGGTGATCTGATAGGATACAAGGAATTATTTCAATCTTCTTGTATCTGTTAAGGGCTGATTTGTGACCAATTATATGGTCAATTTTGGAGAAGGTACCATGAGGTGTGGAGAAGAAAGTATATCCTTTTGTTTTAGGATAAAAAGTTCTGTAGATATCTGTTAAATCCATCTGTTTCATAACTCATGTTAGTCTCACTGGGTCTTTGTTTAGTTTCTGTTTCCATGATCTGTCCATTGCAGAGACTAGGGTGTTGAAATCTCCCACTATTATTGTGTGTGGTGCAATGTGTGCTTTTAGCTTTAGTAATGTTTCTTGTATAAATGTAGATGCCCTTGCATTTGGAGCATAGAAGTTCAGAATTGAGAGTTCATTTTGGTAGATTATACCTTTGATGAATATGAAGTGTCCCTCCAGATCTTTTTTGATCACTTTAGGGTGAAAGTTGATTTTATTTGATATAAGAATGTCTACTCCAGGTTTTCTCTTGGGCTCATTGGCTTGGAAAATTGTTTTCCAGCCTTTTATTCTGATGTAGTGTCTGTCTTTGTCACTGAGGTGTGTTTTCAGTATGCAGCATAATGTTTGGTCCTGTTTATGTACCCAGTCTGATAGTCTGTGTCTTGTTTTGGGAATTGAGTCCATTGATATTAGACTCTGTTAATTTTGAATCTATATTTCTATTATTGCTTTTGGTTCTTTGGTTTTTTGACACAGGATTTCTCTGTGTATTCTTGGCTGTCTTGAACCCTGCTTTCCTTTGTAGACCAGGTGGATCTTGAAGTCAGAGACCTGCCTGCCTCTGTCTCCTTAGTTCTGAGTTGATAGGTTTGTACTACCACCACTGGGCTTACTCTACTCACTCTTAGATTAATACAAGCATATCTCATGCAGAAAAATACTTTTCTCAATGATCTACTCCTACTGCATTTAGGCCTTTCTGCTTTGCAGTCCATCTTATTTCTAGCAAACTAATAAGCAAGATTTTGTCTGTGATTCACTTCTGCATTCTCAGAGAACAGCACAGTATATCAAACACATGAGTGTTTAAACCATAAATGTAAGGAAAGTATGTTCTCATGACAGTCACTGTAGGATTCCATGTGAGATTATATAGATTACCAGTTACCAAAAAGATACTTTCTTACAAAAATTCAGACAAACTAATGACTTTATATCATTTAACTCTGGGTGGTTGTTGTGTGACCAACTTTCCTGGGCATATATAACACACAAATCTTCTCACTCCAGAGATGGAGCCCATGACAGACTAAAGTACAGATATCACTAATGTCCAACATGGTAAACTGATAAGTTTTATTGGTGTTACTTATATGAATAGAGGTGGGAGGTGCCTTACAAGATCAGAATTGATTCAAAGACATGTATATCATTTAAACCCACCCCAGCATGGGAGCTCACAAAAGCTGGAACTCTGGGACACAATGAATAGCCTGCAATGTGCTGGAGCAAAGAGACACAATGATGAAGGCAACTTATAAAAGCTCCATTTACTGGGAGCTTGCTTGAAATTTCAGATAATGAGTCGATGACTATCATGGGAAGAAGCATGATAGGACACAGGCAGGTATCCTGTTGGAACAGTGGGTGACATATTGAGACAACGACCATAAGCCAGGAAAAAAGTGAACTGGGAATGCTATGGGATTTTGGAAACCCAACTCCAGCAGTAAGACCACACCTCCTCCCACA
>NW_022196903.1:121646002-121647345 GCF_008632895.1 Mastomys coucha
TGACATTTAAATTTTGCTGTCCCTATGACTAATGACAAACACAATGTATGCTTCTGTTATGAAGGACAGAAGCAATGAGCCCCTGGCACCCAGCTACTTCATGGTTAGTGTCTCCTGTGGCCAGTATTGTTTAGATGAAGTTAGTGGATAAATTTCAGGAGATATGCAAAGCCATAATATAAAAGTTTTATAGGTTGGGTCTAGTCATATACTTCTTTAACCTCAGTAACCAGTTGGCAGAAGGATAAGTATTTCTGTAAGTTTGATGCTAGCCTGGTCTACAGATCAAGTTCCAGAGCAGCTAGAACTACATAGGGATATCCTGTCTCAAAAAGAAAAACTAGAGCAACAGATCAATCCCAGTTTTATGTTAGTGCTCTAACTTAAAAGCAAAATCCCATTGAGCGGCTGGAGAGATTGTGCAGCAGTTAAGAGAGAGCATTGACTGCTCTTACTGAAGACTTGGGTTTGGTTCCAAACATACCACGCTGGATCATAACCTTCCCTAACTCAAATCCTAGGGGATCCAGTGCCCTCTTCTAACCTCTGCAGGCACCAGATATATACATGTTGCGTGTATGTGTGTGTGTGTGTGTGTGTGTATGTGTGTGTGAGTGTATGTGTGTCTCTGTATGTATGCAGGCAAACACTCATATACAATAAAATAAAATAAATCTAAATGTATATATAAAAGTTTTAAACAAGAGCAACATTGATCTCTCTTACAATTTTGAAGGCCAGAAGTTCAAAAGAGATCTCACTGAACTAAAATTTACAGTAGGACCGTGTTCCTTTTAGATAGTTAAGGGCAAACTCTTCCTTGGCCTAACAGTCTCTGGAAGCCACCTGCTTTCCATGGCAAGGGCTCCTCTTCCATCTTCAGTGACAACAGTGTAGCATCTTTTAAGTTTTTCTCTGATGACTTCTCTTCTCTATTGAGGTACCTGGTGATAAATCAGGCTATCTAGTTGTTTCAGAAATACCTCTCCATCTCAATGTCTTTAAGTCACACCTGAAAATTCTTTTTATGTAATGTAGCCTGCATACAGTATGGGGTATTAGGATAAGTATGTCTTTGAGACCATTGCTTTTGTAACTGTATATGTATGAGTTAAAACAACCATGAGGCTTCAAGGGTCATGTTGAACTCCTTTTGCTCCAAAATCTGTGAATTTTGCCTCATAATACACTATCCTTTATGATCCCCATTCATCTAGTCTCTCTATCATGTTAGACTGTCAAAAGCACAGGGTTCAAGGGCAGTGAGGCAGAGTTGATCTAGGCTGATAATTTTATGACTTTTTTTTGTGTGTTATTAAACACAGTTTTTTTTTTTTTTTTTT
>NW_022196903.1:121651401-121660735 GCF_008632895.1 Mastomys coucha
AAATGTACAGAATAGAATGGTCAGTTGAGGTTCAACCCAAATAAAGAGCTACAGGCAATTAAGGAATGCTGAGAGGGAAGAGCACACAAACTGGTTATCCAACGCCAAATGGTCAGCCCTAAAAACATGCATACAAGGAGCGTTATACCAGAAATATGTATGCTTGCATTCAGTAACAATTAATGCAAAATACATCATGAATTTGAAAGGGAAGGAGGTAAGCATATGCATATATATATATGAAGAATATTCACATATATATATGAAGTTTTGAAGGGTGTATAGGGAAGGGGAAAATGTAATTATATTATGATATAAAAAATGTTAAAGTTTATTTTTGAATAGTAATTGTCTTAACAATTTTCTTTTTCTTTTTTATTTATTTTCCATTTAATGAAAATAGAATTTTGTCATAAAATATATTCTCATTGTGGTTTCCCTCCCCCAGATGCTTCCAAATCCTTCCCAATTTCCCACCCATGTTAATCCACACCCTTTCTTTCTCTCTCATTGGAGAACAAACAAGACTATTAAAAATAATTTAATAATTTAATTTAATAAGATAAAATAAAAACAAACCATAACTGGACAAACCCAATAAGCAAAAAAAAAACACAGTAAGTACAAAGAGATGCAGAGACACATTAACACACACAAATCTCACAAAAACTCAAAATCAGAAAACTTGATATATAACCAAAAATCCTATAAGCTAAAAATAAAATTCAGGCAAACAACTATGAGATAAAAATACCTCTAAAAATACCTTGAGTGTATTTTCTGTAGGCCATATACTGCTGGGCATAGATCCTAGTCATAAGTGTGATTTCTGTGCCTAGTAAAACCAATGGACAAAAATAGTTTTTCCTTTGCAAGTGGATATTGGTGGGAGATAGCTTCTGGATTAGGGATGGGAGCCTGTGTCCATTTCCACTCTCAGTGCTGTGACCCCCATATAACTTGGACCTGTACAGGCCCTGAGCATGCTGCTCCAGTCTGTGAGCTCATATATACCTCAGACCTGTTGTGTCTACAAGGTCTTGTGTCCTTGGTGGTCTCATCCTCACTGGCTCTTACAATCTTTCTGCCTCCTCCTCTGCAGAGTTCTCTGAGCCCTGAGGGAAGAGAGGAGCTCAGCCCTGTGAAGGTTCTATGCCCCAGTGTAGGGGAATGCCAGGGCCAATAAGTGGGAGAGGGTGGGGTGGCAGGCATGGGGAGGGGGGAGGCAGCTGGGGTTTGTTTTTGTTGTTTTTGTTTGTTTCTTTGTTTTTTGGAGGGGAAACTGGGAATGGAGAAATTTACATGTAAATAAAGAAAATATCTAATAAAAAAAAAAAGAGATTTGGTGAAGACTTTACATTTAAGGCTGAATATTCCAAGGTCCTTCACTCCCTGAACACAGTCCAGTTGTCAGTCTCTGTATTTGTTCCCATTTACAGGACGGTGAGTCTTCTCTGATGGTGGCTGACCAGGACACAGTATTGCAAAATTTTATTAGGAGTCATTTTTATTGATGTGTTCTTTTAGCAAAATAGTAGTATTTAGCTTTTCCCTGGGTCCAAGATCTATCTAATACCAAGATATTGGCCACCTGAAGTGTTAGGGATGGGTTCCATCTCATGGAGAAGGACTTAAATCCAATTAGGTAACGGATAGTTACAAAAGTTGTGGGAGTATCATGATAGATCAAAGGGTTTGTATCTGGGCTGGTGGTGAAGTTTCTCCCCAGGTAGAATACATAGTACCTTCCATTACCATGAACACTAGTCAGTAGACCTGACGCTCTAGGTAAGCAAAAGCTTGAGTACTCTGTGTTCTGTGACTTATGTAAGTGCTGTTTTCAGCAGTTGGGCCTTACCATCAGTTTGTGAAAAGCAACTTATAGCCTTGGAAACTGTCTGAATTGTTTTGGGGTTTCCATGGGGCCCCATTAGCCAACAACTTGATTAGATGAAACCCACTCACAGAATTGGAGGTTCATTTGGTGGCAAGAGGTGCCTAGCTGAGGCTTATTCCCCCCTGTTATTTGATTATTCCATGTAGACTTAGTTCAGATATGTATTTTAAGAAGCATCTATTGTAGCAGACTTCCATACAACCCCTTGAATACCCCATCCCATAATTTAGCAGCTCCTCCCCATAATTCCTTCCTCACTCTCCTATTTTACCCCCTTATCCCATTTGATACAATCCTGACAGCCCCCTCCAACTGTAAGTATCTAGTCTATTTGACTTTTTTATGAATGTTCATTTCTCCCCTGTAGTTCCTTACTCTAAACTAACTTCTATGGCTATAGGTATTATGGCCTGCTTACTGAGGACTTAACAGCTAATATCCACCTATGGTCAAATACATACCATATTTTTCTTTTTGAGTCAGAGTTATCTAATTCAGGATAATTTTTATTAGCTCCAACCATTTACCTGCCAATTACATTGTGTTTTTTTTTTCAATACCTGAGTAATATTCCATTGTGTAAATGTACCATATTTTCCTGGTCCATTTTCTGATGACTGTTTCCAATTTCTGGCTATTACGAATAGAGCAGCAAGGAACATGATTGACCAAGTGTCTCCGTTATGAAATGTAGACTCTTTGACCATATGTGCAAGTGTGAGTTAGCTGGATCTTAATGTAAATTGATTACTAGTGTCCTTACAAACCACCACACTGATTCCCATAGTGGCTGTACAAGTTTGCATTCAGCAATAATGAGTGTTCCCCTTGGAGCCTCACCAGCACAAACTGTTGGGTTTTTTGGTTTTGGGGTATTTTTTTCAATCTATTTTGGCCATTCTGGCTACTGTAAAAGGAAATCTCAATGTAGTTTTGATTTGTGTTTCCCTGATAACTAAGAATATTGACCATATGTTTGTTTCTCAGCCATTTGTAATTTTCCATTACAAACTTTAATTAACACTCTATCACATAGACAGTTGGTAAAAAAAAAATTCCATTCTGTATTCTGCCACTTTGTCTAAGTGACAGACAATGTGCAGAAGATTCTCAGTTTGATAGGGCACCACTTATTAATATTGATCTTACTTCCTGTGCTAAGAGTGTCCTGTTGAGAAAGTATTTTGCTGTGCCAATGAATTCAAGGCTATTCTTCATTCTTGTTCTTATCACATTTAGTGTATCTGGTTTTATGCTGAGGTCTTTGGTCCATATAGAACTAAGTTTTGTACAGACTGATAAGTATGAATGTATATGCATTTTTCTAATGAAGACAGTTTGAAAGTCAATTTCACTAGTTGTTGAAAATGACGGCTTTTTTTCTGGTGTGTACTTATAGATTCTTTATCAAATATCAGGTGTTCAAGGGCTGGAGAAGTGGCTCAGCTGTAAAGAGCATTGACTGTTCTTCCAGAGGACCCCAGTTCAATTCCCAGCACCCATATGGCAGCTCACATCTATCTGTAATTCTAGTTCCAAGAGACTGACACTTTAACACAGACACACATAAAACATAAATGCACATAAAAATAAATCATTTAAAAATGTCAGATGTCCATAAGCATGTAGACTTACAACTCTGTCATTAATTTGATTCTGATGATCAGCAGGTTTGGTTTTTGTTTTGTTGCCAACTCCATGCTGTTTGTATCACTAAAGCTTTGTAGTACAATTTGAGATCACAGACAATGATACCTCCTCCAGTTCTTTTATTGTTCAGGATTGTTTAACTGTCACACATTTTTATGTGTCAATATGAAGTTGAATATTGTCCTTTCAAGATCTGTGAAGAATTGTGTTGGACTTTTAATAGAGATAGCATGCAATCTGTAGACTGCTTTACATACAGTGGTCATTTTTACTATATTAATTCTACTGATCCATGAGCATGGGAGATCTCTCCATCTTCTAAGTGTTTAATCATCTGTAGGACCTTCCCTCAGAATTTTGAGACTCACTTAGATGTACTATCATGTCTTCTGCAAATGAAGATACTCTGACATCTTCCTTTCCTATTTGTATCCTTCTGATCTCCTTCTGTTATCTTATTGCTTTAACTAAACCTTTGAGTTTCTCTCTGTTTAGGTTGATGTTGGCAGGTTGTTAGCCAACATCATTTCTTCATTTCTTATGTTGACTGTCATCATGAATGGATGTTGGATTTTTTATCCAAATGCTTTTTTTTATCTAATAGGATGATCACATGATTTTGTCCTTTTAGTCTGTTTATCTGTTGGATAGCATTGATTAGATTTATATATCTTAAACCATCCTTATATCTCTGATATGATACCTACTTGATCATACTTGATGATCTTTTTGATTGTTCTTACAGTTCAGTTTGAGAATATTTGCATCTATGTTCATAAGTGAAATTAGTCAGTAGTATGTTTTCTTTGTTGTGTGTTAGGTGTATCAGGATAATTGTGGCCTTGTTTGTAAAAAAAATTATACAATGTTTCTTCTCTTTGTATTTTATGTAATAATTTGAGGAGTGATGACATTAAGTCTTTAAAAGTTTAGTAGAATTCTGTTCTAAATCATTCTTCCCTGGGGCTTTTTGGTTGGTAGACATTTAATTACCATTTCTATTTCACTAAGTATTATAGGTCTGTCTAAATGCCTGTCTGAACTTGGTTTAACTTAGATAAGTGATATATGCCAACAAATTTATCCATGCCTTTTAAGTTTTGCAATTAGGTATACTACAGATTTTTAAAGTATGTCCTTTATTAGTCCTGGATTTCTTCATTTTTTTATATACCCATTTTTCTCTAATTTTGTTAATTTGCATCTTCCTTCACTGTCATTTAGTTGAGTTGGCTAAGGGTTTGTGAATCTTGTTGAGTTTATCAAAGAACCAACTCTATTTCATTGATTAGTTGAATGGTGGGTTTTTGTTTGTTTGTTTATTTATTTGTGTCTATTTTATTGATTTAAGTTATGAGTTTGATTATTTCTTGCTATCTACTTGCTCATGTATTGTGAGCTATTCACCAGAGAAGAATACCCAGACACAGAGTCAAACCAATATAAAGCCTTTATTAGGCACCTGATAACTAAACTGCCTGTTCAGGACCCCAGTGTAGTCCCAAGTCTATTCCAGTGTGAACTTTTTAAAAGATTTACTTATTTTATTTTATCTGTATGAATACACTGTAGCCAGTCCTTATAACATTTTGCTACAAAGGGATCTTAATATATAAGGCTCTCAGATGCAGGCACACCTGACTCAGAAAATTGACATCTTGTTCATGGTCCAATGAACCTTTTTAAGGTTCATTGACCTTAATTCATGGTCTCTTTCCTTGTTTGCCTTTCTATAATCATCTTACGTGCTTATGATCTGACGTTTCAACCTTTACAGCTTATACAACCTTTGGGCTGAGATATGAGGAGATAACCAGGTACAGTAGGGGGTCAAAACCTTATCTAAATGGTGTTTATGTATAGAATTGCAGGGAGCTGACCGATTGTTGTCAGAGGAGGCAGACACTACTCAGGCTGTGTGAACTGAAAATTTAATGATCTTAAGTCAATTGAGAGCTAGAGGAGCTGACATTGGTGCATCTTAGGGCTTTGCCATATTGGGTAAGTGGACACTTGGTAGAGCCGCAACCACAAGATACACTGGTACTTGGGTTGGAAGAAAAGAATCCATGTGAGGTAATTTGAGTCACATTATTACTGAACTAGTGCTCCAGTGTTCTTAGAGTGACATTTAATCAGCCCACTGTTTTCATAACATCTATCTATTCTCTTGGCTCTACCTTTTTATGCACTGTATACTTCAGATGTGTTTAAATGCTTGGTTTTGAACTTCATAAAAGTGAAGACGTTTTCCATGTATTTCACAGCATCTCACTTCTCATTGGGATTTTGATGTCATCCAGGCTGTTGCCTACCACGAGGGGGTTCTTATTCAGTGATGTCTAGCATGCACACCACATAAATACAGAATGCTGTGTTTCTAACAGATGCTATCTAGGCTTCTTGACTGACTGATAGAAATAATGGTAGCTTGACCATTTTGTACATGCCTTTCTGTGTACATATAAATGAATATATTTACTATAGCTGGTTTGATTGTGCTTAACATTAATAAATATGCCAAAGTCTTAGTACAAAATCACAAACACTTACTCTATTATTGTAACCAGAGCAATGTATACATGCCACATTGTTACACTGTAGATATACCTGGACTTCACTCTCTATTATTATTGCCCTTTACACCAGGAAACTATAACACAAACCACTTTATACTTTATAACCACTTTATACTGTATGCACATTCTTTTCTTATCTGTTGTACTTAGTTCTTTGATCACTCTAACACACAACTGACACGACTGTTATAACTTTCCAATTTACTTACTGTAAATCATGCAAGAATATCTCTCTCAAATATATCTTTTTCTGCACTCTTTGTGGAGTGCCCACTGAGGTTAGAACTCCTGCTCCTGGGACATGTCCCTGGACACTTCATGGCTCTGTACATGTGTGTTCCCCTTCATCTACATTTCAGCAGTGCCCTTGTTATTCTAATCAATATCATACTTACTCATGATTGTGAGAATGGCCAAATCTAGAGATCCTGTGAGTAAAAATGTTCAAAAATTAAAATATATGGGCTGAATGTGGTGACTTGCACTTTTAATGCTAGCTCTTATGAGCAGAGGCAAGCTGTTCTCCAAGAATTTGAATCCATCCTGATCTACAAAGAGACTGGAGCTAGCCAGAACTACAAGCAAGACCCTGTTTCAAAATAAATAGTTCCTCCAATTAATAACAGCATCTTTCATCAAAGCATTATTTTTCTTAAAGAATCAGTGGTAAGTAAGGGACATTTATAATTCTCAGGAATTTATCAGTTCCATTTATTGTGTTTAAAGTCCACTTACTTTCATGTCACAATTCCGTACCTCATGTTTCTGTTTCTCCAACAAACAGAAAACTATGTGCTGGCAGGTGATGTGTTCAGGACTTAGAGGGAGTGATTAATGAATCACCCATCTGGGTTGAACTACAGTATATAAGGCTCCTTCTCTCCCACAATTTCCTTTTAAATCTTCTCCTGAATTCATTTGAGTCTCAGCTCTTCCTCGCAGCTCAGAGATGAATGCTGCAAAGGTTGAAGAGGCTTCCATGGGCATGCTAAAGACAGACCTCACTGCTGCAGACTGCCTGCAGGAGGGAGAAATGAGTATGTATTTTAGTGCAATTTGAATCAATTTAAAGGGATAGAGGGGAGTTTCAACAGAGGCCCTATGAGGAGCTGAGCATCCTACCTGTTTGCCTGTCAAGGTGACTCTCTGTAGAAGTGGAGATGCTTGGAGGCATCTGTTATATTAGTTACTCTATCAAAGTATTTAATTATTCATTATTCTAGGCAATTCAATTATTTCTAGGCAAGAGAAATGAATAATGAATTAACTATAAAAGCCTGAGCCATAGGATTTGTTTGGTTTGGTTTTGAATTTTGGTTGTTTGGTTGGTTTGGGGGTTAGGGTTTTGTTGTATATTGGTTTTCATTTGTTTCTTTAGCCTGTTTTTGTGTGTGTGTGTGTGTGTGTGTGTGTGTGTGTATGTAACTTGCTAGGACACTCTGGTGAATTAGAGGATGTTGCTGTAGAGCATGCTCCTTATGTCCCAGAGTGAAGCAAACTCTGACAGCAGGGTTTTCAACGAGCACAGCTATGAAGTTCCCTGTGAGACTGGAGCTTGGGCTTTGCATATCTGCCTCAAAGGGAAGGAGGAAGGTGAGATGCACGGTGAGGCTGAACCTCCCACCAGCAAATCTTATAGCATGAAGAGTTTGTGCTAAACTGTGGAAATGAACAATCCTGTGGGATTTCTCTTTCAGTATTCAGAAAGAAAACCCTCTTGTATAATTGGAAACTGTCTGTTTCAGTCTTTTATTTTTTATTCCTTTCTAATTTCTTCCATTACTTTAATTTTTGTTTACTTGTTTGTTTTAGTGAAAAAATATTGGGTTGCCTGGAAAACTGTTCATGTTCATCATAAAAGCAAGATCAAAAAGAGTGTAGATGGTTTTCAACCAAACTAAATTTTCCCATAATTGGAACATTCTTATTTCCTGCAGAGATATACAGACATACCCCATAGTTCTGTGAGAAAACTTATCCTGAGTTGAGAATTTATCATACTGTTTTTTTGTATGCTTCAAATTTTCCATAATAAACACTTAGGGTTTAAATAAAAGGAGAAATAAGAGGAGGAGGAGGAGATAGTGTATAAAATGAAAACTGTTTTGTGCCTTGATACATTTTTTCCTGCAATAATATAAACTCATTTATGACTTTTAGAGCTCCTTTAATAGACTCTTTAGAGCTGTATATTCTTTCTCATTATTATTATTATTATTATTATTATTATTATTATTATTATTATTATTATCATTACTATTATTGTTGATGTTGTTTCCTTAGCCCTAACCAGTTCTATTCATATGGATCTATATCTATAGATAACTATGTTGTTCTTTCTCCTTTATCCTGATCTTCACTCTTTCTGTTTCTTGTTCTTTCCTTGGCCCTTAGTTCAATAACTGGAAGATTCTATGAAAAAAAGTCTGTTTCCCTTTCCTCTGGTGTTCTGTGAACCAAGAACATCATTTGTGGACTGAAAACTTCTGTGAAGGGGTTTGCACTAGAGGTGTGCAAGCCAAATCTGCACATGATTCTAGGCTAAATTTATATTTTTCTATAATATGTTTTCATGATTGACACTTTCAGATTTATATTTTCAGATAGAAAACTCCAAGCAAAATGTCTCAGAATTGTCTCCCCTGAGTTTTGTGTTAAGCTTTACTGCTGCTATGGAGTGATCATGGTCCTCACTGTAGCTGTAGTTGCTCTTTCTGTTCCTTTTTCAAAGGGTAAGTGATGTATTCTCCAAATCCTGCAGCATATTCACATTGTCATTTATACCTTCCTTAATATTATACTTTCTAGTCCCCCTTTCCTACAAATTTAATTTACAGCTAAATAACGTTCTGGTTTGTACCTGTAACACATTTACACTATCTGTCATTTGGTGAGCATCTGGGTCAAGTCTGTTTCCTTGCTATTGTAGATAGGGGAGCAATAAACACAGATGTGCAAGCATCTCTGTGGTAGGATGTGGAGTTCTCTTCACATATGCCCACGAGTATCATAACTGGGTCACACGGCAGGTCTATTTTTAAGTTTACTGAGGGCCCTCCATGTGGGCTATATCAGTTTGTACTTCCACCAGTAGTATATAAGCATCCCTGCTTCTTAACATGCTTCTAAACAGAATTAGTTCTGCCTGCTTCTGCCTCTGCCTCTGCCTCTGCCTCTGCCTCTGCCTCTGCCTCTGCCTCTGCCTCTG
>NW_022196903.1:121660857-121673601 GCF_008632895.1 Mastomys coucha
TCTGTCTCGGCCTCTGCCTCTGCCTCGGCCTCTGCCTCTGTCTCGGCCTCTGCCTCTGCCTCTGCCTCGGCCTCTGCCTCAGCCTCTGCCTCGGCCTCTGCCTCAGCCTCCTGATTACTGGGATTAAAGGCATATGCCACCACTAACCAGCATGGTTGGCAAATTTCTTAGTGATACCCAATCTAAGTCTCTATAACAAAAACCAGCATATGTTTGCATATACATATATGTAGACATAGATGTAGATATAGATGGAAAGGGTAAGAGAGAGAGAGAGAGAGAATTATAGGAAGCTTGTGATCCAAATGTAGGTGTCAAAATTTGTTTGACCCTGCCATGTTTTGCATGCTGGCATATCTCTATAGTAAAATCCAGACAAGTAAGGAGTTTCTTTTCATTTGTTAGCAAAAAGGAGAATGTGAAGGAAGATTATGGGGAAGCACACTGTAGGATTCAAGGAATCAAGTACAACCCTAAGGAGCTGATGGCCTAGAAATAAGTTTTTCACAGGGTATGGTGTCTTGTTCCCAGCACTCAGGGAGAACAGCCAGGGGGATTACTGCAATCTCCAGTCAAGTTCAGCCCATATTGTGAGACCAAGGCCAGGCAGCAGGACATAGCTAGATTCTGTCTCAAACACATAATACAAAGAAGAAAAGCAACAACATTTCCTTAGAGCCCATTGGAAGGCTGAGAACCCTCATGCTGGGGGGGGGGGAGGAGGGTCTCCCAGTGATCAGTTAGGAAGACTACAGTGCAAGCACACACTTCACAACTGAGATTTGATGGCTAGACAAAGGGACCAGACATGGAAATGTTCCCTTATTTTATATCACTGTCTGCATTTTAGTAAGAAACTGCGAACCTTGCTATGCCACATGCCCACGTGGCTGGATTGGATTTGGAAGTAAATGTTTTTATTTTTCTGAAGACGTTGGAAACTGGACGTTCAGCCAGTCCTCCTGCATGGCACTAGATGCCCATCTAGCTCTATTTGACAGCTTAGAGGAGCTGGTAAGAAAGGGGATAAGTAATGGGTTTGTTGTTTTTTGTTGAATATGTACTGCCTTGAGAAAGAGAGCTTGGAGCTAAAGCATGAGGAAGGAGCTCATTCAGGCTGATGGGGTATATATGGAGAATAGTAGTTTGTGCCATTTCCTGATGTTATTGCTTCTGGCTTGAGCCCTAAGCTATTGCAGAGATCTGTTCTCATGTAGTGCTCATATTAGGACCTCCCAGGCCAGACACACAATATCCTGAGATAACTTGTGGTCATGTAAGCTTTTCTCCAAACATTCGCATGTTGCATAATGAATGTGGCATCTATTAACAATGACAAAAACATCAAGGACTTTCCAAGTCAGAGTGGGATGGGTAATCATCATTGTATTTTGGGTTATGGGTGTAAAATGCTTACATTGAGAACTGAGGGTTATTATGGCTCCAAAGTTGATGACCCTCAGTTACTAGATGCTGCCATCCTCAGAGGAGGCTCTAGGTTGGATTCACAGGTCATGTGAAACTGAGAGACATTTGTATTTGCTTTACCTGCATTATGACAGAATTTTCTGAAGAGATACAAGGGGCCTTCTGACCACTGGATTGGACTGCACAGAGCATCAACAGAGCACCCTTGGATGTGGACAGGCAACACTGAGTATAGCAACTTGTACGTTTCTAGAACACTTTCCATTATACTGTGTTCATTTGCTGTGAAATGTGTGAGTTGCATCTGTAGGAGATGAATGGCTGTGTCATGTGAAGCCAACTGTACTGGGAAGAAAGAAAATAGAAACCTTTGAACTGCAGGTGTGGCTCAGAGCCAGAGTGTGTGCTTACATTCACAACCAATCCCCAGCAAATACCACAGCATCACAAACCTAAGTCCTTTGGATATGTTCCCATTTATTGGCCATGGTTTTCAAGGCATTTAGTTAATTTGATTTCTCTCAAAACCTTTAAAATGGTGATGATATCTGGAGGAGATATTGTCTGCTCCATCACCAACTGAAAACTTTTCTTTACTGATAAATACCTTGTGTCAGAACTATAGATGGGAGGAGGGGACTCTAAAGCCCAGGAAGCCAGTGTAGATCTGCATGGGTAAGACTTGTTGGTCCTCTGTTTGCACAGATATACCTGTTCACAGAAGCAAAGACTCCTGAGACATTAGGAACATCTCTAAAGTCTTCTCATCAAAAATAGTGAGACAGTGCTATTTGTGAGCATAGCAAGCCATTTTGAGTAGAATCATTTCACTAGAATGATAAAATACAGACCCATTTACAGCCATCATGAAATTCTGCTAAAAATTTACTAAAAATTGAAGTTTTCCCAACTTGTATAACTTATGTTAAATATTTCAAAATGGAACAGAAAATCACCCTCAGTGAGGTCACCTGTGGCAGCAGGTTGTTTGAACATGGCAGCAAACACCAGTCAATTCCCTTGTACATATTACATGGTTCAACATTGAAGAATAATGAAGGTGCGGTTCAAGTCGAACCCTGAGGATGTAAAACATTCTCTGTACAACTAGCATTGGTGTTTCAATGCACTGTTGGCTTGTGTAGTAATTATTGTTTTTTATTTGTTTGTTTGTTTGTTTGTTTGTTTTAGGGTTCTTACCCGAGGAGGAGGAGAATGTGGCTTCCTGAGTGACAATGGGATCAGCAGTGGCAGGAGCTATACACATAGGAAGTGGATTTGTAGCAAATCCAAAAGCTACATCTTATAGTGGCCAGTAGATGTAAATCCAGGTTAGCAAATGTGCTTGAGTGAGAAAGAGATGCTCTGTGACCTGTTATCTACAGTTGCTGCTCTACTCCTGATCTACCAAAACCATTATCAAAGTCCATCAATAATCATTTGACAGCAAAGATGAAAACTTTCTTAGAGGATCATAGCTATACCACATAGAGTTTGGAAAGATGACTCTAAATCAAAGAGGTCTTGGGGTATGAGTTAGTACTGATATCTAAAACTAAATTTATAAACAGTGGGCTCCATTTTATGATGAGGTATGAATTTTTTCATTGGTCCTTTCTATAAACTCAAAGGACCTAAAATGTGGGGTGACTGAACCCATGAAAATGATTCAATTGTCACAAAAAAGATGATAATTGGCCCGTACCATCTAAATATTATAGTTAAATATAGTCATCATTCTTTTAAAAAAATTCAATAACCAATATGAAGGGGTTAAGAGCAATGCTGTTTACTTTGTGATTTAATAGCATTGTCAAATATTTTTACACTTTATTTCTGAGTTCTTTAAAATTGAAGCAGACTAAGAATATGATATAAGCAAATGTCATTTTATTTTCCAAATTTAACTTTTTTAAGAATATGATACAAGCAAATGTCATTTTATTTTCCAAATTTAACTTTTTTAAGAATTCCATACGTGTGTATGCCATTTGAATTGTATTCTTTACTAGGTTCTTTTCAGATCAGGAGAAAGTTGGTTACTGAAAGCCCTTCAAAGCATTTGATCCCTAATCTCGTAATCATTTATAGAAACATAGGTTTTAAGGAAAAATATTTTAAATTTTTGGATCATGTGCTACACTGTACTGATGAGTCCCAAAAAGGACGAAATAACATATCACAAGCAATTCTTCAGTTAACTCTTACTTTATCTATGGATTAATATTCTCATGCGTACTATACAAACACTCTACTACTGAAATTTACCACTATCCCTTTTTGTAAACTTTGTTTCATAACAAGGTCACTCTGTAAGCCCCACATAGCCTTGCTCTCTATTAAAGTATTAGTTCACAGACAGGAATATGACTCTGATGGTAAAGGCACCAGCTACTAAGACTGATAACCCGAGATCAACACCTGGATCCACATGTTGGAAGCACAAAACCATCCATAGCAAGCTGTCTGTAAACTTCAAACTTGTACTGCACACATTCGCAGGTGCACACACACACATACACAAACACAAATATATTGAAATAAAGTAAAAAATAATTCTTTTATGTAGTAGACTTTGTTTATTTGAATCTGTATTTTGATTATTGTTCTTTGTTTGTTTCTTTGGTTTTTTGACACAGGATTTCTCTGTGTATTCATGGCTGTCTTGAGACCTTTGTAGACCAGGTTGGTCTTGAATTCAGAGATCCACCTGCCTCTGACTCCCTAGTTCTGAGCTGAGAGGTATGTACCACCACTGCTGGGCTTACTTGTTTTTTTTTTTTTCTAGATAAATACAGGCATATCTCATTCAGAAAAATACTTTCCTCAGTGTTCTGCTCCTATGGCATTTAGCTCTTTCTACTTTACAGTCTATCTTATATACAGTAAACTAATAAGAAAGATTTTGTGTGTGATTTGCTTCTGCATTCTCAGAGACCAGTACAGTGTGTCAAACACAGGAGTGCTTAAACCATGTATCTAAGGAAGGTATGTTCGTATGACAGTTACTGTAGGACTCCAAGTTGGATTATATATAGATGATCAGTTACAAAGAACATATACCCTTAACAAAAACTCAGAGAAATTAATGACTTTATAGCATTTAACTGCATGTTATTGTTATGTGACAGACTTTCCTGGGCATATAGAGTGCCTGCAGAGGTTAGAAGAGGGCACTGGATGCCCTGGGACTTGAATTAGGGAAGCTCACCGTGGTGTGTTAAGAACCAAACCCAAGTCCTCTGCAAGAGCAGTCAGTGCTTTCCTTTTACTGCTGTGCCATCTCTCCAGCTGCTCAGTGGGATTTTGCTTTTAAGTTAAAGTACTAACATAAAATGGATTGATTTGTTGCTCTAGTTTTTTCTTTTTGAGACAGGATCTCTCTATGTAGTTTAGCTGCTCTGGAACTTGATATGTAGACCAGGCTAGCCTCAGACACACAGAGATCTTTATTCTTTGGCTACTAGGTTACTGGGGTTAAAGAAATGTATCTCTAAATCCATTCTATAAAACTTTTATTATGTGGCTCTGCATATCTCCTGAAATTATTCAATAACTTCATCTAAACAGTGCTGGCCGCAGGAGACACTGTGAAATGAACATGGGTGCCAGGAGCTCACTGCTACTGTCCTTTATAACAGAAGCATACTCTAGCCACAAGAACAGCAAAATTCAAGTGTCATTTTTTTAAATTAATGGTGAATTCCAGTGACTATGAGAAGATTCTTTGAACAGCAGTCACCCATGGATGGCAGCAGTGTCACCTGGAGGTTACAGGCTAGTGAAGACTATAGCTGTTCATTTCATTTTCATCTCCATGATGTAATAATGGCAGACCAGGATAGTATGCGTGTACTGAGCCTGGTGAGGCTGTTAAATTCAGCATGGGTGTCCCACTCTTGAAGACACAGGGATGGAGATCGATGAAATCAGCAAGACGTTTTAATTGATCCAGTATACTGGGGTCATCTAGCATTCGGAGCAAAGGTGACCGACCACAAGGGAACAAAGCTCTTACTTTTTATACCTTTTCAGAACAGGATTTTACAGCTTACAACAGCTTACAACATGGGCTGGTTACACTTTACAACATGGGCTGGTTATCTTTCCCATTGTGTGTGGTAGGGATGGTATCGCATCATGGTTTAAGGTGAAATTTATGGAAATAGGTTTTCTTTTTGAAGGTTGGGAATATACCTCTGATTTATGAATAGGAAGAAATAGAAAGATGGCAGAAGCCATTCAGGGCATAACCATTACCATTAAATTTATATGTGCTAACCTGACTACTTTAAATGCACAGAATAGAATGGTCAGTTGAGGTTCAACCCACATAAAGAACTATAAGCAATTAAGGAATGCTAAGGGGGAAGGGCACACCAAATGATTAGCCAACACCAAATGGTCAGCCCTGAAAACATGCATACAAGTAACATTATACTAACTGAGAGGGATCAATTTAGACGTATGTATGCTTGTATTCAATAACAATGGAAAATACACCATGAATTTGAAAGGGAAGGAGTGAGTGTATATGTATAAAGTTTTGAAGGGAGTATAGGGAAGAGAGAAATGTAATTATATAATGATCTCCAAATAATTTTAAAGTTTATTTTTGAATAGTAATTGTCTTAACAATTTTCTTTTTCTTTTTTATTTATTTTCCTTTCATTTAATGAAAATAGATTTTTGTCATACAATATATTCTAATTGTGGTTTCTCTTCCCCAAATGCTTCCAAATCTTGCCCAATTTCCCACCCATGTTAATCCACACCCTTTCTTTCTCTCTCATTGGAGAAAAAAAATATTAAATTAACAAATATTAAAATAACAAATGTTAAAAATAAGTCAATAATTTAATTTTATTTAATAAGAAAATAAAAACAAGCTATAACTGGACAAAGCCAACAAACAAAACAAAAACATAATACATACATACAGATGCAGAGACACATTTACACACAGAAGTACCTCAAAAAACACAAAATCAGAAACCTTGATATATAACCAAAATCCTGTAAGCTAAAAAAAAAAAAAAAAAAAAAAAAAAAAAAAAGATATTTGACAAAGCACTATGGATTAAAAATACCTCTAAAAATACCTTGAGTGTATTTTCTGTAGGCCATCTACTACTGGGCATAGTAGTAAGTGTGATTTCTGTGCCTAGTAAAACCAATGGAGAAAAATAGTTTTCCCTTTGCAAGTAGATATCAGTGGGAGATAGCTTCTGGATTAAGAATGGGAGTCTGTGTCCATTTCCACTCTCAGTGCTGTGACCCCCATATAACTTGGACCTGTACAGGCCCTGAGCATGCTGCTTCAGTCTCTGTGAGCTCATATATACCTCAGACCTGTTGTGTCTATAAGGTCCTGTGTCCTTGGTGGTCTCATCCTCACTGGCTCTTACAATCTTTCTGCCTCCTGTTCTGCAGAGTTCTCTGAGCTCTGAGGGAAGAGATTTGGTGAAGACTTTACATTTAAGGCTGAATATTCCAAGGTCCTTCACTCCCTGAACATAGTCCAGTTGTCAGTCTCTGTATTTGTTCCCATTTACAGGACGGTGAGTCTTCTCTGATGGTGGCTGAGCAGGACATAGTATTGCATATTTTGATTAGGTCTCATTTTTATTGCTGTGTTCCTTGAGCAGAACAGTGGTATTTAGCTTTTCCCTAGGTCCAAGATCTATCTAATACCAAGATATTGGCCATTTGAACTGTCAGGCATGGGTTCCATCTCATGGAGTAGGACTTAAACTCAATTAGGTAACGGATAGTTACAAAAGTTGTGGAAGTATCATGATGGATCAAAGGATTTGTATCTGGGCTGGTGGTGAAGTTTCTCCCCAGGTAGAATACATAGTACCTTCCATTACCAGGAACACTAGTCAGTAGACCTGAAGGCTCTAGGTAAGCAAAGGCTTGAGTACTCTGTGTTCTGTGAGTTATGTAAGTGCTGTTTTCAGCAGTTGGGCCTTACCATCAGTTTGTGAAAAGCAACTTATAGCCTTGGAAACTGTCTGAATTGTTTTGGGGTTTCCATGGGGCTCCATTAGCCAACAACTTGATTATATGAAACCCACTCACAGAACTGGAGGTTCATTTGGTGGCAAGAGGTGCCTAGCTGAGGCTTAGTCCCCCCTGTTATTTGATTACTCCATGTAGATTTATTTCAGATATATATTTTAAGAAGCATCTATTGTAGCAAACTTCCATACAATCCCTTGAATACCCCATCCCATAATTTAGCAGCTCCTCCCCATAATTCCTTCCTCACTCTCCTATTTTACCCCCTCTTCCCGTTTGATACAATCTTGACAGCCCCCTCCAACTGTAAGTATCTAGTCGATTTTACATGCCTAGGAATGTTCTTTTCTCCCCTGTAGTTCCTTACTCTAACATAACTTCCATGGTTATAGGGATTATGGCCTGCTTACTGAGGACTTAACAGCTAATATCCACATATGGTCAAATACACACCATATTTTTCTTTTTGAGTCAGGGTTACCACATTTTGGATAATTTTTTATCTCCATCCATTTATCTGCCAATTACATTGTTTTTCTTTTTCAATAGCTGAGTAATATTTCATTGCATAAATGTGACCCTCCTCCAGCTAAGAGTTGGTTCTTTCAGACCTTGCCTTGCCACAAATAGCCATGCCTTTCTCTAAGCTCCTGCAAATAGCCACACCTGTCTCTAACCTCCTGCTAATAGCCACACTTCTCTCTAAGTTCCTGTTACACTGGAAATCCCGCCTCCAGAGACTGAAGATGAAGATACTGATTGGGCCATGAAATGCTGACAGACTGGGGGAGGGGTTTTTCTATATACCTGCTTGTAACAAAGAGAGTTGAATGATGATGGACGACTGAAAGCACACCATGTCTCAGTCTCATTTTTTAACCCCTTCCCACAGTCCAGTTCCCTTAATTTTTCACAGGCTCCTATTCCCATTCCAGAAGACCTGTTCGTGTGTGACTGCAGGCAGCCACATGTAAATGCCATATTTTCCTGATCCATTTTCTGATGATGGATATATAGACTGTTTCCAATTTCTGGCTATTATAAATAGAGCACCAATGAACATGATTGAGCAAGTGTCTCTGTTATGGAATGTAGAGTCTTTGACTATATGTGCAAGTATGAGTTAGCTGGATCTTAATGTAAATTGATTAGTAGGAGCCACCATACTGATTCCCATAGTGATTGTGCAAGTTTGCATTCAGCAATACTCAGTGTTCCTATTGGATCCTCACCAGCACAAACTGTTGGGTTTTTTTGTTTTTGGAGTGCTTTTTAAATCTATTTTGGCCATTCTGACTGCTGTAAAAGGAAATCTCAATGTAGTTTTGATTTGTGTTTTCCTGATTGCCCCAACCTGCAGAATTAAAACACTGCGGTGATCTTCACTGGTCCCCTCGTACTAGAGTTCCACTGCTGGCTGCCAGCTGCCCCAACCTGCAGGACTTAAACAAGAAGAAGGAACTGCAACGACAAACTTGGGAACAGGAGATGCGAAGGAAGGAGACAAGACAAAATATTCTGATCAAGTCTCAATTTACTCCAGGGAAAGAGGCTGTTTAAAACTACAGACCACAAAGGAATTTGCCCAGGTGTGTGAGCCAAACCCAAATTATTGTTTAGTTACACATCAGCATAAATGGAATGTCCACATCATAAAATGTCTAGAAAGGAGTGTCCTCATTGTGAAAAGTCCAAAAAGAAATGTCCTCATTGTAAGGTGTCAGGAAAGTCCCCTGTCATAAAATGTCCTGAGTCAACTGCAGGGTCAGAAGCAAGATAGTGGAAGAGACAAGAGTGTTAGCTTATAGGTGATGGCCCAGGGACAAGATGGAGACTCAGATGTCAGGGGCTTTGGGGCCCTAACACCTGATAACTAAGAATATTGACCATATGTTTGTTTCTCAGCCATTTGTAATTTTCCATTAAGAACTTTAATTATTAACACTCTATCACATATGTAGTTGTTAAAAAAAAAAAAAAAAGAAACAAAAATTCCATTCTGTAGTCTACTACTTTGTCTAAGTGACAGACAATGTGCAGAGGATTCTCTGTTTCATAGGATGCCACTTACTAATATTGATCTTACTTCCTATGCTAAGAGTGTCCTGTTGAGAAAGTGTTTTGCTCTGCCAATGAATTCAAGGCTATTCCTCACTCTTGTACTTATCAAAAGATGGAGATCTCTCCATCTTTTAAGTGTTTTTCATCTGTAGGACCTTCCCAACAGAATTTTGAGACTCACTTGTATATACTGTCATCTCTTCTGCAAATGAAGGTATTTTGTCTTTTTCTTTTCCTGTTTATATCCTTGTGATCTCCTTCTGTTGTCTTATTGCTCTAGCTAAGCCTTCGAGGTATGGAGAGGGTGGAAAACCTCATCTTGTTCCTGATTTTAGTGGAAATGCTCTGAGTTTCTCTCTAGGTTGATGCTGGCAGGGTGTTAGCTGTAACCTTCCTTTCTTATGTTGACTTTCATCTTGAATGGATGTGGAATTTTTTTTTCCAAATGCATTTTTTCATCTAATGAGATGATCACATAGTTTTGTCCTTTTAGTCTGTGTATATGGTGGATAACATTGATTAGATTTATATATCTTGAATCATCCCTATATCTCTAATATGATACCTACTTGATCATGGTTGATGATCTTTTTGATTGTTCTTACAATTCAGCTTGAGAATTTTTGCATCTATGTTCATAAGTGATATTGGTCAGTAATATTCTTTCTTTGTTGTGTGTTAGATGTATCAGGAGAATTGTGGCTTTGTTTATTAAAAAAAGTACACAATGTTTCTTCTGTTTGTATTTTATGTAATAATTTGAAGCATGTTGACATTAAGTCTCTAAAAGTTTGGTAGAATTCTGTTCTAAATCAATCTACCCTGGACCTTTTTGATTGGTAGATATTTAATTACCACTTCTATTTCACTAGGTTTGTTTAAATGTCTGTCTGATCTTGGTTTAACTTTCATAAGTGATATATATCAACAAATTTATCCATGCCTTTTAAGTCTTGCAATTATGTATACTACAGATTTTTAAAGTATGTCCTTATTAGTCTTGGATTTCTTCATTGTCTGTTGTTATAAACCTATTTTTCTCTAACTTTGTTAATTTGCATCTTGCTTCACTGTCTTTTAGTTAAGTTGGCTAAGGGTTTGTGAATCCTGTTGATTTTATCAAAGAACCAACTGTTTATTTTATTGATTCTTTGAATGGCGGGGTTTTGTTTGCTTGTTTGTGTCTATTTTATTGATTTAAGTTATGATTTTGATTATTTATTGCTATCTACTTGCTCAGGTATTGTAAACTACTCACCAGAGAAGAATACACAGACACACATTCAAACCAACATAAAGCCTTTATTAGGCACCTGGTAACTAAACTGCCTGTTCAGGACCCCAGTATAATCCCAAGGCTATTCCAGTGTGAACTTTAGAGCACAAAACCACATACTGGGTTGATACACATCATTTAGCAAGAACTGTTAGCCTGAAGCAAACTACAGAAGCCAAAAAATCAAGATGTAGTACATGTAGATACCTTCCCAGAACTAGAGACTTTGATAGATTAGGTTTTGGTTCTCATTTTGGCAGGTAGTGCTGTCAACGTGTTGGATTCCAAGGTGTGAATGGTACTTCTATCATGGTACATTCCTCACTGGTTCTAGGACATAGTCAACACATGGATTCACCTTAGTACATGAGGTTATACCACCTCCTTAGCACTAGTATTTTAACAGAATTTATTCTCTGTCTTACATAACAGTTGAGAAAGCAGGATCTTATAGTAATAGATAGGAGCAATAGGATTAATTACCTAGCCATGTCAAGTAAACCAGGACAGACAACAAAGATTGGTACCAGTTGTTAGATTCTTTTTTTTCTTTTAGATTTACTTATTTATTATATGTAAGAATATTGTAGCTGTCTTCAGGCACACCAGAAGAGAGCGTCAGATTTCATTATGGGTGGTTGTGACCCACCATGTGGTTGCTGGAATTCGAATTCATGACCTTCCGAAGAGCAGTCAGTGCTCTTACCCCCTGAGCCATCTCACCAGCCCCAGTTGTTAGATTCTTAATGCCTCCTTTCTTTTCTCTGAAGATTGTTTTTGACCATAGCTAAATTTTATTTAATTATTCCTGACTGATTGGCATAGAAACAACAAATTTCTCCCAATGCCATGCAAAGGCTTCCTTGTCTCATAAAGAGGAGGTCCACTCCTCTTAAATTCTGAAGAACAACCTCAGCTAAGGAGTCTAACTGGGCTTCCAGATTGAAAGTAGAATTTTCTAAATGGCTCCAGTCTATGTCTACTTGAATACAGAGTTCTTTCATATTTATTTAACCCATAAATAGGGTTCAAGTTTCAACTGCAGTGAGCCTGCCATGCCTGCTCCAACCAACAGGGAAATTAAAATGGAGACATCTCACACACATAGGAGATTCAGGTCCTAGATTTAGTTGGGTCCTTCTCAGTTGCAGATGAACACCTGTAGTATAACATGCATGAAAGAGTAAAAGGTGTGGGTTCTCCTTCAATGCAAATAATTCAGAAATTAAGCAAGTGAAAGTTAAGAAGTGAAATCAAGCCTGTCCCACAACACCCAGATAAAGCTCCATTCCCAGGCACTCTAACACACACAGGATCAGAGGTGAGGAGGATACCACATCTGTCCCAACACTGGGAGTAACTGGGACCAGCAGGACCCAGGCACACAGGAACTCTGCCAGCCCACTGGCTCAGGTTGCTTCCAATCTGTCTGGGCAGGCCTGGCCCGTGCCCTGAGCAGACTCTGCAGTCATTCTCACAACACCCAGAGGAAGCTCCACTCCCAGGTGCTCTAAGAAGCCCAGGGTCACAAGATCCCAGAATCACAGGATCACAGAGACAGCTTGACTGAGGAGTTCTGACACAACCAGGATCACAGGAAGGACAGACTCCAGTCAGATTTAACAAGGGCAGGTAGCACTAGATGGCAGGAGGCAAGCATAAGAATATAAGCAACACAAACCAAGGTTATTTGGCATCATCAGAACCCAATACTCCCACCATAGCAAGTCCTGGACACACCATCACACCAGAAAAGCAAGATTCAGATCTAAAATCACTTCTCACAATGATGATACAGGACTTTAAGAAAGACATAGTCCTTCCTTTCCGATCCGCCATCGTGGGTGGAGCCGCGGCCACGATGCAGATTTTTGTGAAGACCCTTACGGGGAAGACCATCACGCTCGAGGTTGAACCCTCGGACACTATAGAAAATGTAAAGGCCAAGATCCAGG
>NW_022196903.1:121674285-121684217 GCF_008632895.1 Mastomys coucha
GTCAAGTAACATATAAAGACAGGCCTATCAGAATTATACCAGACTTCTCACCAGAGACTATGAAAGCTTGAAGATCCTGGGCATATGTCATACAGACCCTTCAAGAACACAAATGTCAGCCCAGGCTACTATACCCAGCAAAACTCTCAATTACCATAGATAGAGAAAACAAGATATTCCATGACAAAACAAAATTTACACAATATCTTTCCACAAATCCAGCCCTACAAAGGATAATAAATGGAAAACATCAACATAAGGAACAAAGCTATACCCTAGAAGAAGCAAGAAAGTAATCTTTCAACAAATCCACACAAACCTAATTCCACCTCTTACAACAAAAACAACAGGAAGTAGCAATTACTTAATATGAAAATTAATATTACCAACATATCCTAATCAATTGAAATCCAAATCATGAGGAATTAGAAATTTATTGACTGTCATCCAATAGTCTCTCTAATTTGGTAATTGGAGAAATAGGTCCAATACTATACAATCCATATACACTTTCAGCTTATTTGTTTGTGACAGTGTCTTGCTGTGTACAACATAATGGTCTTGAGATCTTGCTTCTCCTATCTCAGCCTCTCTATTAGTAGTATTGTTTATTTCATGTTTTTACACTATACTATGTTTTTCAGACAGCTTACATATTTTAGAAGTATTTATATACCCAAAAGAAATATAGACAATTAAATTGGGAGGGGGGTTGTAAGAGAACAATGAAGAGTAAGACTGAATGCTTTGCTTGATGTTTATAACTCTTGTATCAAGTTACCACAGTAAGAGCCAAGATTTTAAGCTCTACTAAATATAAAACAAACAAACAAACAAAAACACTTTATGTATTTATGTTCATTTAAGAAAATATTAGTAGTGATGTATTATTTTGAAATATACAGTTAATACACTTGGAGTTATTTAAAATTTATATTGAGAAAAACGTATGTATTTTCAGTATTGCTGTAGATAAGCATTTTCATAAGACTGTTAAATTGATTGTTGTTTTATATCAAACAACTTTTATAATACTCATTTTTATTATTATAATATTTCATAAATTTTAAAGAATATGACAAAAAAGATATTGTAGGTATTAAAGTGAGGTCCTCTGGAAAGAGTTGGGGTACAAAAGGAAAACAAGAATGTGATTTAATTCTATTTACTTAAAATATGTTTTTAAATGTTAACAAATTCAGATAAATTGAAATCATGTATCTTTTCTCATCATAATGCAATAAAACTTTAAAAAAAAGAGATGAATATTAACAGTGCAGGCTCTAGAGAAGATCTCAAAAGAAGATATTGGTTAAATTTCAGTTCTGACTCTTGCCCATTGTGTACATTGGGGTAAAATATCTTAATTGATTTGACCTCCTTAGCAAAAGTGCTCCTCAGGGAACATTTGACAATTGTTGGAGATACTTTTATTGTCCCTGTTGGGAAAGGGAGCTTGCTACTGGTATTTAGTCATGTGTAGGGGTTAGAGAAATTACTAAATGTCCTGTGATGCTAGGACCTACCACAAACATGATTTCCTCATGTTTGTGCATGATGTGAAATATCAATAGTACTAACTGAGAAACCCCAATGTAGCTTTCATGTGTCTGGTTTCTAATCTGGATATAGTACTAGCACATATCAAAAGTCTGTCTAAGTGTTTGGGGAGCTAATCTGTGAATCTATGGGAAATATTCAGAACAACGGCTTTGATATAAAATGTGCTTAATAAATGTAAGTTGACTTCATGATGTTCATCATCACCATGAGGGTAAAAGCTCATAGCATAAAGATGCAGGCAATAGTCATTCTGACAGAGAATTCTGATAGACATACCAATAAAGTAGTATGGAAGGAGAAAAAAAAAGAAGTGAAAGCAAGCCATGTAGACTCTGGGTCTGAAAATACAGTTGCCTTCCACTCATGGGTTACCTTGATGTGCTAGCTACAGTGCCAAGATCCTGCTAGGCATTTAGATAGGGGAAGGGGTGGTGGGGAGGCAGTGAGAATGGCATTGGCAATGAGGTACAAAAACTGATGACTTCTAGCAATTTAATTCTCTCTTGTTATTCAGGGGCCAAAAGCTGTTGGCTTCAGGTTTTTAACACCTGCTGATAGTAGCAGGGGAAAATAAAAATTTAGCTACTTGGGTTCTTTTCTCTTTGACTCAGGCTCACTGGCCAGGTGAGAGGCTAAGTTCTTTAACTCTTCATGAGCCAGAGAGAGAGAGAGAGAGAGAGAGAGAGAGAGAGAGAGAGAGAGAGAGAGAGAGATACAATGCATACTAGATGAGGCAAATAAGGCTACATCACTACTTTATTGCTGTTCTTGGTTTTTATGGCTTATCAGGATAAATGATCACAGAGTTTTTAAAAGCATTTTCACATTCCATAAGTTCATAATAAGTTTAAAGCAATAGTTCATGTTATAGATCAATAATGTTTAAGGTGTTATAGCAGAATTATTTACATGTCTTTCTATTAAGACTAGTATCTGAATAAGCATCCATTCTTTTTCTAGTTTCATAAGTTCATTTTAAGTTTAAAGCAATAATTTTTATGTCATAAGTTAGCATAGGTTTGTCAAGAGATACATCATCTGCTTGTGCCTTATTATTTTGAAGTCTTGTATAGATAAACTAGATCATCATTAATTTTCTATCCTTGAATCTACAATAAATTGCCCATTCTCGGTTTATGACCTTTAGTTTCCAGATAGTGACCTTACTCTTAACCTAGAAGGAATGTTTTCCATGATTGTAAATTTGTTCCAAGTCTGTTTTTTTTCCCTAGTGCAATTAGCCTGTGGCTCATGAAAGTTCACAGAGCTTTATTTACAGCCTTTATTCAATAGGGGGCCTGAGATTACTTCCATGAATTTAGGAGTTCTATAAAATTGCAATCAAGAATTATGAAATTATCAATTCATCTGCACAGCATTACTACATGAAAGAATATCTTTATACTGATTCTTCAGATCTTCCCAATAGGGTGGGTAAATACCCAGGAATTGTTAGGCTATGTAGAAATGGCAGGAAAAGCATGTCAGCAGCAAGAGGAAACTGTGGGATGAAGTCTTAGAACACTAATGGATTTTGGACTAGCATCTGTGACCACAGGAAGGTGATGATGGGTTCTTTTCTAAGACTATAAAGGGATCAGTGGGTCCCCAAGAGGATTCAGCTTCACCACACCATCGAGCACAATGCTGTTCACCTGGCTTCTTTCAACTCATGGTTAAGGGAAGAGAGAATCAGCCAGGAAAGCATTTTACTGAATAAGCAGGAGACCGTTCTCTTCATCAGTGGACCCACATCCCCATGGGCATGATCCTTCACAGGATTCAGTAGCTTCTGGATGCAGTATTTTACATAAATCTACATGGAAGATGGGTTGGGTCTCCTCAATGGATAGATTGGGTATGAGCTCCCTGGTTTCGAGCTTTCTTAGTTTCCATGACTAAAATCCTGATTCATGGGGGTGGGGGGTTGGCCTTTTCCACAGGAAGACAGAATAGGACAACCAAAATTATAGGGACCATATCATTCTTATCCTTAGAGGAACAGAGGACCTGGCAATGACCCATCTATTATGTCCTCTTCTGTGCTCACAGAGCCCTGACTGAGATGAAAGATGTGGCTCTTGAAAGGCAAACTTTAGATCAGTACACCCAAGACCAGTTCTCAGCCCAAAGGCAAATTACTAATCATTCTATGGGGGGTTGAAAGCGGGGAAAGTGACAGAGACAGAAGATAGGGAAAGAAGGACAAGGGGAAGGGAACAAATGAGAGGGGAGGAAAGGGATAAGGGATATGGGTGAGGAGTATTTGTGATAGAGTGGGACAAAGGACTGTCTCTGGATAAAGAGGAGACAGACAGGGCATATAGGAAAATGGCAGCTTATAAAGTTGCAAGGGAAAACAGTGTAGAGTGAGGAGTCAAATTTTGATAGGACAGGCTAATTAGGTGAGACAAAGTGGGCATTTGATTTCTAGACTTCAATATTTTGATAGCTTGAACTTAGTAGTCAGCCTCAGGAGGAGGCAGTGGCCAAAGAAGAAAACAGACCTTGGGAGCTACATTTACAAATACAATCTAATGATTTTTAAGCAGGACAGGGTGAATGGGAAGAAGGCTGTCAAACCCATACTCCCATGCTCAAGCTGGCCAGAGTGCCCTATCATTACAATCTTTTTTTGTTTTATAACTGAGTTTCTAGGTGTTGGGTAAATAGGCATCTTCTCTCTGGATATTTCCTGCTGAAATTCGTACATTGTTGTTAAGGGACACAAAGAAGCTCGGTTGCTAAATTGAGAAGAGCAGGCTGTTTCATTTGTTTTACCACACAAAAATGTAGTCTGTGAAGCTGGAACAGGATATAGATTCTGAAGAAATGGCTGGTGCTGGTGCTCCAATTTCTGAAGCAGTCTGTAGTTGATTTGAAAATTGCTGGGACAGGTAGATATAAGTAATGAGTTTAGGAGGAAAATTATTTTATCTTGGAAATACATTTGAAACTTTTAGGTTTATGGTACTGATAGTTAGAAAGAGGAGTCCTAAGACCAGGAAGAGAGCCATGAAAATGAGGAGATCTCAGAGAAAGTGGGAGAGATTCCAGAGAAGGGGGGGGGTGTCTCAATGAAACAGGGAAGATCCTGCCCTTAGGCACAGACAATGTGCAGGAAAGCTTAGTCTGTGGGTTGGCAGGAGTATTTATCTAGAGTCTATTTAAGAGTTCTTGAGAGGAGGCAGGAATATTTAGATTGGCTATATAAGTTTAATTGGGGAACAAATGTTATTTGAAAGCAAGATCTGGTTATATCAGGGAGAACCTAATTGGAGAGACTTCAGTTACATTGGAATAATTTTTCCTGGGGTACTCAGGTGGGTTTTGGAATTGAAATATTTTAGGAACATGGATGATTGGGGAAGCTCTTGGAAAATGTTGAGAGAGATGGTCAATAATAGATTTTAGGGGTTGGTGTGGAAAACTTGAGAGAACTTGACATTAATTCCCAGTTAATTTAATTTAGTTTAAAGAACTTTTAATTCTTTAAAGTTGAGGGACTTGGATGGTCAAGGAGAAAAGTGGTCAGTAGTTGGGGTGGGGAATTGGCAACTAGGATATTGGTAGATAAGGACTGTGACTACTAGAGGGCTTTGAAGAAAGATGCAAAGAAAGAAATGGGAGGCTTTGAAGGAGGGATCAGTAAAGCTTAGGAGAAAGTTTGTTGCATGACCTTAGCCCAAGTGAGTTTAGGCCATGAGAGAATGTGTGTCAGAGAGGAGATGGCTTGGGCTTAATTATATTTTGTTGGGAGTGTAGGGCTTGTTCATAGTGTTTGATATCTAAGCAGTTGATGAATTTGGAAGAGTCAGTTGATAGTGGATGTTTGGCAATCATATGGTCAGAGAAAAAGTAGGAGAATGAGAAGACAGATGAGATTTGTAGGTAACAAATAATCTTAAAGGAAGAACATCCTGAGGGTGAGAATGAATACTGATAATGAAGAGGTCAGTCTGGTGTGGCCAACTGAAAGGAAGGACCTGTCACCTGTATATGAAATAGACATGATTGCTGAAGAACCCTTTTGTGTATGAGAAGGATGAGGTAAGAGGGCTCTCAGAGGTTTTAAGACAAGAGTTTAAAGGATCAGGAAACGTTAGGTAAAGTGATAAGTGTGGAAGAGTTGGGGGGCACAGCAGGTAAGAAACATGAATGTTGAGTTTTCAGTAAGAGAAGTTTGGAGAAATGGGATACAAGACGGTGGATGAGATTTAGAAGATAAGGGAGATCTTGGTGGGAAGATATTGTGAGATGAAATCAATAGATTTTGAGAGGAATCAGTAGGTTGTGAGAAAGATTCTCAGAGTTTTATTTTTGTTTGTTTGTGTTTGTTTTTAAGTTTAGAGGTGAGCAGAGGGGCAGTGGTAAGAGCACAGAGAAAGGCAAGTCAGCCATGGATGATGCTGTCAAGAGTTTCGGAGAGGTAGCTGACTGGGAAAAAGGTCAGGCTTAGGAAGTATTTTTGTGTTTTGGAGGTATAAGGATGGAAAGATGGGCATAGATCTGGGAGATGGAGGGATAGAGTAAAAAAGAGACCATTTTAAGTTTAAGGAACTGTTTGTGGATGGGACGAAAAAAGAGGTCAAATAGTGACTTGGTACATAAGGATATACCTGGGATCCATGAGTGGAGGAAATTGGTCATGAGGTCAGAGATAAGGACCAGAGATGAGCAAGGTAGTTTAAATTGAGGTGTTTCTGGGTTGGTATGAGAGAGAATATCAGATAGGTGACTTTGGAGAGGAGAATTTAAGCTTTAGAAGGTGAGAGCCAGAAACTTTAGGAGCTGAAAAAATTGAGCAAGATGGTGCAGATTGGCTGTCAGAGATGAAAGAGCTGCAAAAGAGGAGGTTATCTACATACTGAAACAGGTGGGAGGAAAAATGGGGGAAGGCAGGAGGGAAAAGAGGGAGACTGAGAGACCAGACCAACTCCATCTTGGGTTCAGGCTCCATCTTAGAGAACCTGAGCTAAAGGTGAACTCCAGTTAACCAACAAGCCTACACCTAGTACCAGTTTCCAAGTTACACTGTAAACAAGCCCGCCCCTGTCACTTCGCTCCCTAACAACCACCAATCAGGAGGAAAGCAGAAGTTAAGTTTATGGTTTGGCTCCCAGCACCAGCCAATTATGTTAAATGGCAACAGAATTCTATAATAGCCCCCCAATCAGATGTGTGGCAGGCTAGAAACCTCCTTGCTTGAACACTCTTGTCTTTGTAAATGCTTGCTTGAAACTGGGTTCAGGGCTTCTCCCTCCTGTTCTTCTGCATCAGAGTAGAAGGTGATCCCAAGCTCAAGCTAGAGTAAAAAGACCCTAGTGGAATTGCATCGGAATTGGCACTTGGTCGTCTTTTGGGGCTCAAGAATGAGGATAAAAAGACAGGCCCAGTCCTTATTGAATGTCTAGCCAAAAAGGTGAGGACAATCTCTGAAATCCTGGGAAAAGACATTCCAGGTCAGTTGTAGGCATTCTTGAGTAACAGGATCCATCAATGTGTAGATGAAACTGTTTCAGAGTGGATGTCCAAGAGTATTACCTACATTGCAGCTTGCAACAATCTATAACTCCAGCCAGCTAGGGGATCCAATTCTGCTTCTTGCTTCCAAGGGTTCTAGCACCTACATAGTACACAGACACAAATGCAAGGAGAACATCCATACACCCAAGATAACATTTTTAATTTAGAATTCTTTTTAATTGAGATTTTATTTGGATTGTAGCATATGCTTCAATTTAATTAAATTTCACATTGAGTGATGAGGGTTTGTGGGCATCTCTTTTAATAGAAATTTCATTATGCCTATGTATACAGTAAATTCAGTCTTTTTCTTTTGATTACAATGGAAAATTTGGCAAGGTTTTTTGTTGTTGTTTTAGGGGTTGGTTTTTGTTTTGTTTCTTTTGCTTGTTTGTTTGTTTTTTTAGATTTCTTATTGTTTGTTTGGTTGGTTGGTTTGGTTTGGGTTTTAGAGAAGAGGACTTCCAAAAGATTTTTCAGAATAAATACTTATCTTTGAAATTTTCTCTAACTGAAGAATTGAAGAATTTGAAAAGATGTCACTCATTCTTTACAATTACCATATATTTAGCTGCATACTTTCTACAGCTTTTGCATAGCCATAAGCTACAGAGAGGTGTGGAAGAAGAATAGTGATGCGAAAATTAAAATGGGATGCCTGTGGACAATGGGAAGAGGTAAGTCTCTGTCTTAGGTTTCTTTGTTTTTTCCATAACAGGAACCTGAACAAGAAGAGATCCCACTTTCATACTGCTAAGGAGACTGATAAGCCCAGCATCAATGAACCAGCATCTGCCCAGGGTCTGCTGGTATATCACCACAGGGTGGGAGTCATCATACGGACAGAGTTCATTTTACATACAGTCACACTCATGTCAAAGCATTAGTCCATTATTAATTGATAACTTGCAGGTGTCAATCAAAGCAAACTCTTCCCATCCCAAGATCCTTAACTCTGAGCCTCTGCTACCAGTCAAGAAAAAGATTTTATTCAAAGTTCTACAGTTCAGATGTTAGATGGATTGAGGGGGGGGGGTAGAGATCCAGACTTTACAACCACTTTTCTGCAGCTGTCTGCAGATGGCCTCAGGCACAGAGATCAGCAAAAACTACACAGACTCCAGTGTCCCCTGCTGACCTGAGTTTCCCTCTGTAGAATTCCTCTCTTAGAATGGCACATCTGTGTCTGTGTACATTTACATTTACACAATATAGAAACTGGACATGAGCAACAGTAAGAATCACTGTGGTTTTAGAGGTCATGCTTTAAACTCCAAAGGATGCACTGGGCAGGCCAACATCAAAGACTGTCCAATGCAAGGATCCGGTGTGACTAGTGAAGTAATAGAGATGAGATTCACAATCAGGAGACAGGACACAGAGTTTCAGACATGTCTCAGCATCTTTTGGCAGATCCAATGGTTGTCTGAAGAACAGGAGTCAGAAAACACTTCTCCGTGTGAGATGAGGGCACAGCTGTTTTCTTCGTCCTTGCCAGTGATTTGTAATCTAAAAAGTAAAGCATAGCTGCTCTTAGTGTCCAAAATTTCCTTACAATTATCACATCAGCCATTATTTTTCTTTAGATTTTTAAGGATGCTCTAGATTACATGGTGTTTAAACAGAGTAAACACACAGTGACAAGTATTATCAACACATATAAACAATAATGATACAGTCGATAGAAACTTCTATAATTTCCAGTTGTACCTTCACTAGAGAAGAATTCTTTCAGCAAGAATCTTTATTATGGGGTCCAGTGCCCTGAGCAGACCTTGGGTGCAAACTCTGTAGCAAGTCCCATAATACCCAGAGGAAGCTCAACTCCCAGGAGCTCTAACAAGCCCAGGATCACAGGATCCCAGAATCACAGGATCAGAGACAGCTTGACTCTGAGGAGTTCTGACACAACCAGGATCACAGGAGGGACAGGTCCCAGTCAGATTTAGCCAGGGCAGGTAGCACTAGAGATAACCAGATGGCAGGAGGCAAGTGTAAGAAAATAAGCAACACAAACCAAGGTTACTTGGCATCATCAGAACCCAGTTCTCCCACCACAGCAAGTCCTGGACACACCATCACACCGGAAAAGCATGATTCAGATCTATAATTGCTTCTCAGGATGATGATACAGGACTTTAAGAAGGACATAAATAACTCCCTCAAAGAAAGCCAGGAGAACTCAGGTAAACAGCTAGAAGCCCTTAAAGAGGAAACAAACAAACAAACAAAATTCCCTTAAAGAACTACAGGAAAACACTATCAAACAAGTGAAGAAAATGAACAAGACCATCCAAGATCTAAAAATGGAAATAGAAATAATAAAGAAATCACAAAGGGAGACAGACCTGGAGTTAGAAAACCTAGGAAAGAGATCAGGAGTTATAGATGCAAGCATCACCAACCGAATACAAGAGATAGAAGAGAGAATCTCAGGGGCAGAAGATACCTTAGAAAACATTGACACAACAGTCAAAGAAAATGCAAAAAGCAAAAAGCTCCTAACCCAAAACATCAAGGAAATCTTGGACACAATGAGAACACCAAACATAAGGATAATAGGTATAGAAGAGAGTGAAGACTCCCAATTTAAAGGGTCAGTAAATATCTTCAACAAAATTATAGAAGAAAACTTCCCTAACCTAAAGAAAGAGATGCACATAAACATACAAGAAGCCTACAGACCTCCAAATACACTAGACCAGAAAAGAAATTCCTCCTGCCACATAACAATCAAAACACCAAATGCACTAAACAAAGGAAGAATTCTAAAATCAGTAAAGCAAAAAGGTCAAGTAACATATAAAGGCAGGCCTATCAGAATTACACCAGACTTCTCACCA
>NW_022196903.1:121684265-121699837 GCF_008632895.1 Mastomys coucha
CTGGCCTCAAACTCAGAAATCCGCCTACCTCTACCTCCCAAGAACTGAGTTCAAAAGTATTTACACAGCCAAAAGAAAGGAGACAATTAACTTGGGAGTTGGCTTGTAAGCGACCAACAAAGAGTGAATGCTTTGCTTGATGTTTGTAACTATTGCATCAATTTTGAAGAAGAGGACTTTATAAGTTACTCTTTCTCTGAGATGAATGCTTTTCAAAATCATCACAGCCAATGATCCAGATTCTTACCTTCCCCTAATGTCTGTGCCACCCTCCAAGCAGAACCATTGTTCATTGAAACATTTGGTGAATGACTTCATGGATAGAGAATCTTAATACACACATCATTTCCTAGATGAATGTAACCTGTTCTCTGTGGCCTGAGAGTAAAGTCACTCACTCAAGTCAAATAGTTTTGACTATAGCAGGAAGTCTGTATCCAAAAATTGTGCCTACAATTCATTCCTTGGCACAGCAGAACTGTCAGCTCTCAGCTTAGCTACGATGGAGGTAAAATCCTTTGGTGAGGGTCATTGAAGTACAGGCTTATTACAAATGAACTCCAATGTCTAAAAAGTGTTCTTATGTTGGGCTTGTAATACATTAAGAGCCAAGATTTTAAGCTCTACTAAATACAAAACAAACAAACAAACAAAAAGACTTTATCTATTTATGTTCATTTTTAAAAAACTAGTAGTGATGTATTATTTTAAAATATACAGTTAATATGTTTGGAGTTATTTAAAAATTATATTGGGAAAAACGTATGTATTTTCAGTATTGCTATAGACAAGCATCTACATAACACTGTTCAACTGATTGTTGTTTTATATCAAACAACTTTTATAATATTCATTTTATTGTTAACAATATTCTATAAATTTTAAAGAATATGACAAAATAAAAAAAGAAAGGTATTGCAAGTACTGAAAGGGGATCTCTGGGAGGAGTTGGAGTACAAAAGGGAAAGAATGCGATATAATTCTATTTACTTAAAATAGGTTTTTAAAGGTTAACAAGTTCAGATAAATTGAAATCTGAATATATTATAAATATATTGAATTGAATATATTATAAATATATAATATAACCAGCTAGCTAATGCTAGAGAAGGCATTTGGGTATACATGAATGTATGATAAAAGTTACACTCAGTAGGCTCTCAGAAAATGTACTAAGTACATAGAGTGAACACAGTGGGTCTACAGAATTGGATTCAGAGAGAGAAAAAGGGCTCCTACTCATGTGGAACAGGATCAGGATCCCTCCTGTCTCATCCCAGAGGCTATGAGTCTTCAAAGCAGCACTAGACCCATACCTGGAGTTCCTGCAGATTCCTACAGGTGGAAATGAGACCAGAAGCCAAGCACTAGCACAGACTTCTGAGTGATTACAAGGGTGAGTTCAAGACCAGCCTGTCTCCAGCTGAGGAGGTCACCCATCAGACAGGAGGCTCCCAGCTGAGGAGGTCACCCATCAGACAGGAGGCTCCCAGCTGAGGAGGTCACCCATCAGACAGGAGGCAGGGCTCCCTCACTGCTGTGCCTTTGCTGCTGTTCATTTCTTCATGGAGTCCCTTGGGCCTCAACAGCAAATTTGATGTCACCCTAATGCCCAGCATGCTAGTCAAACTATGAACTTGCTCAACTGAGCATCCTTATACATCCCTTAATTCTATTTTTCACCCTTTAGCTTCTTTCTTTGATCTTTAAGATCCTTTTCTTAAAGTTGATCTGTTCACATTAATGACTTCTTTTCAAGAAGCCTTTGATGGACTCCTAGGCCTTCCCCAGCCAGACTTCCTGGGAGGATTCTAAAATTATCTTATTCAATTCCCCAAATAATCCTGTTTGAAAAATGTTATTTTCCCCTTGGTTTCCTTACCTGAAAACCAAGGCTCAGGGAGGTAAAATAAATTAGAGAGGAGATGAGATGAGGGAGGAAGGGTCAGAGCTTACATAGAAGTCAGAGGTCAATATTGGGCATAGCCTCCTTTCTGCCTTCTTTCTGCCACTGTGATGTGGTCTCCAGGCTCACTGGCCCAGGTTCTTCTGAGTGATTCTCTGGTCTCCACCTCCCATCTCTCTGCAGGAGAGCTGAATTATGCACTCCCACATCTGACTTTTTATATGGGTTCTGTGAAATGAGCTGTGGGGCTCACACAGATAGAACTTGTACCTGGAGCCATTGTGTCAGTCCCGTTCAAACTAAAGCAGGCTGTGGCTCACTCTCTTTCTCCTATAGCATGACAGCCTTCAGATTTACCTGGTCACTGCTGTCTAATCAGAGCATCATTTATCCAAGGAGTAAAATCACACAGCAGCTGAGCTTAATCCTCTGCCTTACATGTATTCTTTTACTTATTATCATAATATTTTTTTACTACTCATTAAAATTAAATTAGCATTTTAAATTATAGCAAAGTTAGGAAACATACCCCCCCACACACATAAACACACACACACACACACCATATATACAGATACAGAAAAAAACAAACCTTACTATGTATGAAATTATTTTCAAACAGTGATGTCTATTCCAATTCTATCATGACACACTATGCTGCAAGTTTCTACCACATTCTAAACTTAAGAATTTCTGTGTAGGAGCTGAAGAGATTGAGTGCTTAGTACTTATTCAGAGGATCCAGATTCAAGTTCCAGCTCCCACAAGGCAGCTCAAGAGCATCTGTAATTCCAGTTCCAGGGAACCTGATGCCCTCTTTCAACCTCTGTGAATTCCTGCATTCACATGGTATACATAGAAGCACTCAGGCACATACACATAAAATAAAACAAATACATATTTTAAATATATATACATATATATACATATATATATATATAGGTTTATGTGAAAAATCTATGTATTCCAGATAGACTTTAAAAAATTTTTATCTCTAACACTAAATTAATCTATTTCTTGTCCTTTAAATTTTCATTGTAAATAAATACACACACACTATTATAAAGAGTTGATGGTAAAAAAAAAATTGACACTGCATAAAATATTCAACTAATTTTGGAAATGATTCTACAGCCTATTTCAACTCTCTTAAGAATTCATAAGGTAAATTAAAATTACAAAATTCAATTAAAATTTAGTAAAATGAATGAGAATTGAATACTCAGATTATCTCATTAAATACTTACATATTTGTATTTAAAATAGAACCATTCATCCACTTCCAAACCTTGTCCACTTGTACATATTTTAGTCCAATATAGAATTGCTGTCCTTTTCCTTTTGAGAAGTCCTGCAATAATCTCTATAATCAAAACAGAGTGGGAGACTTAATCTTGAATCTTTGCATACATGGCCTCCTTCTTCTACTAATCTTCTAAAGCACTATTACTCATCGCCAGCATAATTCTCTCTTCTCTGTGAAAGTGACCTCTATTTGTATTTTTCACATGTGCAATTAGTCGCTCAGATTTTTTTTTTCAGAGCTAAGGACCGGACCCAGGGCCTTGTGCTTGCTAGGCAAGTGCTCTACCACTGAGCTAAATCCCCAATCCCAGTCTCTCAGATTATGAGCAGTTTAAAATCGAGCATAGACATCCTGAGATGCTGACATAGCTTAAAGAAAGTGCCCTTTTCTTTATATTTTTATTGTTTTTATTTTACTGAATAGGTTTGTTTTATTTATTTTATCTTATTTGGGGTAACAGTTTACCAATTCTTCTCCATCTCGAATGAGCAGCAAAGTGGCTCCTCTCAAAGAGCAGTCAGATAGCCCTTCAGCCCAAGTTCTGGAAGTTTGAGAAATAAATAAGCATTTATCCCAGTGTGGATGCCAGTCTCTCGGGCACTCTAGTATGGCTGATCTCCCTAGAGAAGAAAAAAGACATATTCTCTTTCTGACCTGTTCTTGCTGCATCATAATCAACTGCACACAGTAGGTGTTTCACTAGTGCATGCTGCAACATAGTTAATGCCATATGTCAGAGAATCATAATTAAGGACAAAGGATTCATTTTATGTTTTGCTTTTATTAATTAACTTCAGACAAAATAAACTGTGCAACACATCCATTAAAATAATCAATGCTAGTACTTTTTAACTTGATGTCAGCCTATTAGGGGTCATATGCACCAGCAGCCTGAGGCAGCATTTGACATCAACCTGTTAGGGGTCATATGCACCAGCAGCCTGAGGCAGCATACCCAGGTGCCGCAGCTTCAGCTGGGTTCTGAGTACCAACATTCACAAGCTGTGTGACTCTCCATGGATTCTTAACATTATGGCTGTCTTCTTAAACAAAACCATGCTGATATAGTGTCTTCATGGAGAACTGTTATGAACTCTGACTGAAGTAACTCACATTTTGTTACCTATTATTTTCAGGAAATTCAAGCCACACACTGACCTGTTGGTTCAGTCCTGTTTTCTTGAACAGCCACACTGCATTTTTCTATTGGTGATTTATGTACCAAGAATCCAACTAGCAAGCAAGAAATCAAACCAAGAGTATTAGATTCTGAAATGAATGGTGGAAAGTACATTCTTTAGTTTTTCAAGACAGAGTCTCTCTATGTAACAGCCCTTGCTCTCCTGGAACTCACTTTTAGATCAGGTTGGCCTCCAGCTCACAGATCTGCCTCTGCCTCTGCTACCCAAATGCTAGGAGTAAAGATGTATATCAGCATATCCAGCTTGTTTTAATTCTAATTTCAACAAATCAGGTTATTTCCTCTGAGCATCTGAGCAAACTGGTTTAAGGGACAAGTTTGGTGACAGGTTATATATGAACAAGAAAATCACTGAACACATGGATTCACACAGCTCTGAGGTGTTGAGGTCTGGCCCAGCAACATAGCTGTACCATTTTGCTTTATGCCTGCCAGCTATTTCATATTGTTGCTGTAATATGCTTGCCAGTCATTGACTCAGAAAAATAGCTTATCTGAAAGCACGGTCATAATGACCATATTCCCTGTAATGTTCTGTATGTTCTTAGGTTTGTTACTCTTAAGAAATACAACAAAGCTTTATGTAGGACCCATAAAATTAAACATCAATATGAAATGTTATGTCTAAAATGGCTTGAGTCAGAACCAACCACTGGGCAGCACTTCCTGTGCATATGAGCTCACTGTGGATTTTGTACTTTTTTTTTCTTTTTAAGCTTGCTTTGAGAAATGATTGTTGTAGTAGCTCAAATAATCCTGAACTATGTCCCTGATCTGATCAGTATTAGGGTGTGCATTCAATAAACCATCCTTGTCTGACTGAGATGGTGTTAGTATGGTTTGTGGAGCAACTCTCAGACACCAACAGAAGTTGCATATCATCTAATTGACAAGTCAAGGGTGTTGCTGAATCTCTCAGACTGTTCATGGTCACACCTGAGTTTGCTCATCTTCAGTCACACCCACACAAGAGAAGGTTTATCAGACATGTAAGAAGCTGAAGCTTTTAGTTTTCATTGTTTTTGTCATCTTTTGTTACAACTGTGACTTTTATTTTCCTACAGTTCTAGATGCACATATGGCATACCCCATAATACTACTCACAAGAATCAAGAAGCATGGAAGAAATGTGAAGTTTCTGCAGAGGGCACAGGATATTGACCTGTAACATTACAGACCTGCAGGCCTTCCCCAGGCTTAAGGAACCCAAATGCTATGAAAAGAACTAATGTTTTTGTGAGAAAATTATGAAGCAAAAGCTCTTGCCTCACTTACCTAAGACACTGACTATTATCAGAAGAAATATCAGCCCAGCACAGCTGAGTTTCAGAGCCATCTGATGCCAGTTTGGTCCCTGACAGGCGTCTAAGAAGAGCAAATAATACACTTCGTAAATCCACTGAGTATATCTGAGATAAAGGTCAGAAGTAGTTCACAACTACATCAGACCTCCCTTAGTTATGAGGACTGTTTTGAACACAATAGTAGACTGACTGATACTGGAGATAGTGTTACAATTTGTGTGCAGTTTCACACACACACACACACACAGAGAGAGAGAGAGAGAGAGAGAGAGAGAGAGAGAGAGAGAGAGAGAGAGAGAGGGAGGGAGGCAGAGACAGAGAGATACAGAGAGACAGACAGAGACGGAGACAGACAGAGATACAGAGAGACAGACAGAGACAGAGACAGACAGACAGACAGACAGAGAGACAGAGAGACAGAGACAGACAGAGAGAAAGTGAGAAGGTTTTCCATTTTAACTATGCCCACGCTACACCTAGTGGCTATAAGTTTCATTATTTGATGTTTGGCTGTAAAAGAAAATTTGCACTAAGTGGAGTACTTTGGGATAATACCTTTTCTTTGAAGGGATGCCCTACGGCTTCTTTTTGCCATGAGTGGGCTGTCAGTATCCCAACTTTTACAACTTAGGTCCATCGCTGAGTGAGTGAGTATTAGTGGGACACAAGCACTGGTGAGTAGTTGTGGTGGTTTGAATGTGCTTGGCCCAGAAAGTGGCACTATTAGGAGGTGTGGCATTGTTGGAGTAGGCATGACCTTGCTAGTGGAAGTGTGTCACTGTGGGGGAGGGGCAATGAGACCTTCCTCCTAGCTGCCAGAAGCCAGTGTTCTCCTTTTTGCCTTCAGAACAGAGGTAGAATTGTCAGTTCCTCCAGCACCATGACATGCTTCTTGCCTTGATGATAATGGACTGAACCACTGAACCTGTAAGCTAGCCCCAATTAAATGTTGTCCTCTATAAAATCAGTCATAGTATCCATTCACAGCAATGTAAACCCTAAGACACTAGTGATTGACATCTTAACCTACATGCCATGAGATTTCATCATTGTTGCTCAGGGCAGTGTCCAGCTTAAAACACTGAGTTTCTTATTCCTAGAATTTTCTAGTTAGTAGTTTAAGACCACTGTTGAATGCAAGTAACAGAAGCTACAAACATTGAAGTAGCAAATAAATGGATACTGTGTTATAATATGACTGTTGCATATAATTTAAAAAAAAAAAATCACACTCTGCCTTCCTGGGAGCTCTGCCAGAGCTCACAGCTTGTCTCTGAAATCAGGTGCTGCTGGTCTCACTCAGCTCCACCAATGGCCAGCTGGCCATTTTTCCTCAGAGGTTCCATTACTCCCCGAGACCCTCACAGCTTCTGCCAACAACTGCCCAAGCTGCCCTCTTTCTCCTCCTGCCCACCTTAGCCCCGCAGATGGAAAACACTAGACAGCTTATTATTTAAAACTAGCCAGATAATTCGATGGCCGGGTGAAGAATTTTCTGCCCTAATCTTATCAACTAGCTCCCTCCATCCTCCTTGCCCCTCCCTGCCCACACCCCAGCAGAGGCTACAAACTCTAGGTGCCCCAAGACCTACATGACTGCAGCTTCCTCCTATTCCAAAGCCTGGTCCAAATCTATCTTACCCTATGTTCCTTCTTTTCCTCCTGGGACCTGGAAGTTCCACCTTTTTCCTTTTGTCCAGAAATTGGCTTCTGCTTTTTTTATTGATACAATCAAGAGCCAATTAGGGAAACAACACCTCCCTCTACACATGACATATACTAAGTCTATACCTGGCGGTCGCCATGCAGAAAGAGCTGCAGTAGGCAAGTGAGCTCCCTGGAGATGCCTCACCATTTTGCACAGCTGCAGTGGGTAAACCATGGAGAAGTAAGACCCCAGGGTCTTTGTCCCAGGATTGCTTCTTGCTACTAACGTGTCTTCTCATGTTTATCATTGCTATTTTCTCCATGACGTGGTATGATTGGGCACAGGAAGACCCTCACTGCCTATAGCCTGGTATGATTACATCCTGGATGATAGTTCACTCTGTTGGGGAAGTTTCCTGCAGATGAAATGTTCTTAAGATAATGCTATGAATTAATGATTTTATAGAATTCCTGTTTGATTCAAGTAGTTATAGGAAATTAGTTTGATTTGAATAATTTGGGAAAGTTAAGGTAGTTAGTTAATAGAAAGTTTAAAGTTAAAATCAAGAATAGAATGTGCCCCTTCCTCATAGAGCTGCACAGGTGAGAAAAGTTGTGCAATGAGCTTTCATGGGTTACAAGTACAAACTGTAGTAGGAAGAAAACTTGGCTTGGGATAAGTTAATGTTCAAAGAAAACATTCATTCTAGATTGAGACTGACTTTGCTGTTCTTGTGATCTAGGGATAAAGCCACAGGTTTTGTTATGCACCATAATAAGGAAGGCCATAAACCAAGAATTGATTATTTCATTATAAATGTAAGAACAGAGAACAGATGATTAGCCATTTTAGCTAGTCACAGCTTCAAAAATAAGACATAAGACCGATGACCTGTTCCTTAGTAAATACAGATTGTCACTAGCTAAGCATAGGAAAAGAGTTGCTACCACAGACTTGGCTTGCTTAAACTTTGTTAATCTATGACAAAAGGAACATTGCCTTGGGGTTACAGTGAACATGTAGATCAAAGGGTAGATGAGAAATGCATAGATAGGTGCCGGATTGCGTGTCTGTCTCGATGTTGGGGTGCCAGGATCATGGGGAGGCAGAATGCACTCTGTAATGGGAGTTCTCAGTCCACACACACACACACACACACACACACCCATTGAAAACAGCAAAATCTGGGACAATTGTGGTTCCCAGTCTCCTGTGTAACCGGGTGCTGCTAGCATAATGCTGGGAGTTGGGAACAAAGTTCCCGGTCCAGTTTTCCCTGAGGGCGGCAAACCCCCACCCCCCCCCCCTGCCCCAGGCAGCAAGGGAAAGGTAGAGTCAACGCTGGGGGCAGAACTGGGTTTTGTTCAAGTGCCAAATGTACAGAGGTGCTGGGAGAGAGGAGGTCGTCTCTGGGAGATTTAGGTGCAGCTCTTTACAACAAAGGCCGAACCACCACAGCGATCTGTGATCCTTTTCAAACTGCTTTATTTGATGGCAAATGTAAATGCATACACCTTACTCAGGATGAACCAAGGATTAAATACTTTCTTCCAGGAAGGGAAGTTTGTTGGCTAAACACTCAGGGCCAGCTGGGCGGTGGTGGCACACACCTTTAATCCCAGCACTTGGGAGGCAGAGGCAGGCGGATTTCTGAGTTAGAGGCTAGCCTGGTCTACAGAGTGAGTTCCAGGACAGCCAGGGCTACACAGAGAAACCCTGTCTCGAAAAAACAAACAAACAAAAAAAAAAACAAAAACAAAAACCAAAAAAAACCCACCACTCCGGGCCTATCTAGATACCTCATTAGCATGGAAAATCCAGGTTTTTAAACTATATGACTGATTGCTATGGTCCTCTCAGTCAGGTGTCATGGATATGTGTTCCAGAGCAGATAGAGTTTGCCAAGAATCTGGCCTATCATCTACCATACTCAGTTCTGAGTTTCATGGGGTACTCAACCTTACCAGTTCTTCTGTCTGGTGGCATGGTCCACTTGCCCCACATAAAGGTAGGTGTAAGTTTGAAAAAAAAGAAAGTGTAATCAATAATCCTGTTTTGATTCCCCTTTTGTTTAACAATTTTAATCAACTTTTTGAAGAATATGTTGTGGTGGTGATTGTTTTTAGAAATTTTGTAACTTGTGGCTATGAGGTAATTTCTTCTTACATTAAAAACTTTTTCTTGTGGGGCATAAAAGGGTTAAAGAAATAAAGTTGTAGCAGCCTGCTCGTTGGAGCTTGCTTGCTTGATCCACTTAGAGTGTGTGTGTGTGTGTGTGTGTGTGTGTGTGTGTGTGTGTGTGTGTAACCCACTTCTTTCTTTTCTCTAATCACTGGCTGCCATCAACATCAGCTCCTGCTGACTGACTCCCATCAGCTCAACCAGTGCTGACCTTAGTCAGCTGCTATTAGCACCAACCCCAATCATTGATACCACAGTCAGCCCTTCTGAGTTAGCGCTGTGGTGTTGAAGCTGGTCTTCAGCATACATATCAGATAAGGGGATATTGTGGTAAGACTTTGGCGAGTGTCTGTGACCACCACAGCCGACTATGCAATGATATTCAGAAGGCAAGAAGACAGTTCAATTCAACATGACTAATTAACCTATGTTGGTTAAACTGTGGTCGTCTGACACCAAATAGTTTCTTTTAGGCATTTCTACTTTCTTTAGTTTTGTTTTGTTTTGGATTTTCTGTTCTGTTTTGTTTTATTTTGCTTTCATTATTTTTGGTGGCTGAATTATATGATTCAGAATGCAGACAAATAGTAGTGGTCTCAGGGCTGTAGATCAAGTTTAGTGTGCTGACAAACAACCATTAAGCAAGTTAAATCATTTTAAAATGCTCTTGAGGAAAAAAACAACCAAAGAATGAAGGGAGACAGATATACTAGAAATGGTCCCAGGAAATAGAAGACAGATCCCCCTAACCTTAAGAGCCATTCATATCTATGGACACAGTTCAATGATGACTAAAACTTTTCATGTATAAAAATTTATTGAACATAGACATTCACCATCATATTCTCTAGACAAATACTTATAATAGCTACTTGTATGGCACTCAGATAATCTTAGGCATCGTGGTCAACCTGGAGATTATCTAAAGCACACAGAGATCTGCAACATAGGTCCTGTGCAAATACCATTTTTATAAAACAGACTTGAGCTTATATTTGGCAGTTCTATAAGCAATCTTCTATGGACAGTAAGAAATGCTATGTATTCAGAAGTGCTACAAGACTGTCATGGAAGGATATAGACAGTATACTGGACTTGAGAAATAGGAGCAGGAATTGTAATTCCTGCTATACAGACATGCTTTGTTAGTGGACAAAAAGGCAAAAGTGGACACCAGAGAAAACTCTAAGGCCCCAAAGACACCCTGAATATGAAAAGAACTATGTATGCCAGCCTAGGATCTCTCCTGAGCACTAGTGTGATACAGCGTAACTAAGCATAGTAAATAAGTATAATGAATTACATTTATCATTTTATGCATGTCTTTCAGTTTCTATTGCTGAAACAAAACACTATAACAAAAAGAACATGTTGGGGAAGAAAGTGTAATGAAGTCAGGACAGAGATTCAAGCAGAGCTGGAACCTGGAAAAGAAGCTGATGCAGAAGCCATGGAGAGGTGCTGCTTACTGGCTTGCTTCCCATGGCTTTCTCAGCCTGTTTTCTTGGACAACCCAGGACCACCAGCCCAGGGACTGCACTATTCACCATGGACTGGTCTCTCTCCCATTGATCACTAATTGAGAAAATGCCTTACAGCTGCATACCACGGAGGCATTTCCTCACTGAGGCTCCTTCCTCTCTGATGACTCTAGCTTGTGTCAAGTTGACACACAAACCCAAAGAGTACGGAAGCATTACTTCATATTTCTGTCTTTTCTCACACTTCCACCCTTGAAATTCTAAGTCTTTTTTGTAAAATAGTCTTATCTTCATACAGTCACTATTTTGATACTGTTTACAAAAGTTTAGTATTCACAGCATCATATTTCAGTGTTATAATGCAGAATAATACATTGTTGGACAAAATATGTTTAAAATTCATAGACCCTAGATTTCCTCATCTGTAAAATGACTGGACAATATCTACTTCATAAAATTTTAGAATTTGATGAAACAATTCTTATAAATTCCATAGCATAGTGTCTGCTCCAAAGCACTATTCAATACACAGAAATTATTTCCTGCCCCTCTTAAAGTGTTTTGTTTTTTATTTATTTGTTTGTTTGTTTGTTTTACTGAAAGTAAAAGCCTACTTGGGTGATTTTAGAAATCACTATCCTTCACATTAAAATATAAGGAACTGCATGCACATCCTGCCCTGTATGAGACTGGACTGAGGAGAACAGACATTGATCACTGAAGAGACTCTGTGAGGTTTAGTTATGTGGCAGTACCTGCTTCGAGTATTTCTTGCTATCCACACAATGCTAAGTATTATCCACTGTTCAACACATTTTAATGGATGCCCTCAACATCTGCACCTATGGAATGTCCTCCAAATCCTTTTCTACCTGTCACCATTCCTCCTGACTTGATCTCTGCAGCACACAGGGGACACATGTTCCCATGCAACATCACAGGCATATTCTTCCTTTGCATTTTTGGGTTCATCTTTCTAGGTGACATCTTTAGCATTGTCAACCTTGGTCCCCAGTATTGTTCAGGGCTGGACTCCAGGAAGACCTGCCTTGATTACTCTACTTGACATGATGCTGTCTCTAATGGCAAAAATCTTAATTTTCATTTAAATGTTTTTCTTGCTAGCATTCTACATCATGCTGTCTCTGATACAGGTGTTGAATGACTGCACACCTACACATTCATAAAACCCTTTAAGGAAAAAACGTTCACATTTGTTTACAGCTGGATCTTACTATCTAAAGAAATTCTGACATAGTAGGTGGTTATATCTGAATGAATGAGTGAATGAATGAATGAATGAGCTTTGTATACATTTTATCTATCCTACTATCAAAGGAAACTTTTTGTCATTTGCTCACAAAGCAGATCACTGCCCATGTTCCTCTTCCTGGTCTTTTTTGTTTGTTTGTTTGCTTGCTTGCTTGCTTGGTTGTTTGCTGAGAGATCTATTCTCTATGCTGTGAATTTCCCACAGTTTGAGCCATCTAGTTAATGGGCACAGGTTGGTTCATTTCCTTCACCACTGGGTCACAAGCCTCACTGACTTTACTCTACTAATTTTGTCCCTCATGTTCACATTCAAGCTGATGTCTGTAGAAAACTAATCACAATGAGAGTAGACAAATTTTCTAGTCTCTCGATTTGGGATTGTGGACAGTAGTGTTGAGGAAATCTCATTGTCTTTCTCAACCTTCATTTTCTTACTTCCATTTCAACGAACCCCTCCCCTACTTTTGCTAGGCAGGAACACAGGAGAAGGAAAGATGTTTTGTCCTATCTGGCTCACTCGGATCATCCTAGCACTATGGAGGCCTCCACTGTCTCCTGACCCTGATGTGAAGATGATGATGAAGCTCATTTAATAACTCTAAGATGTTTTCCTGATTGTAACTTTTATAATGCAATAGTTCCTAATCAAACATACTTCAATATTGATAATCATATAGTTCTCACAATTTAGGAATAATGTCAAATTGAAAATGGGGTGGTTATTGATCTTAGTAAGTTCAGTTAGGTCACAGAAAGCAGTGCTATCTCGTGACAATTGTTACATTTTATACCTCACTTTCTAGTCCCTTTTCATAATCCTCAGGTAATGTTATTTTTTTTTTTTGAGTATTACCTCAGTCTTGCACATTATCACTCAGATTATTAAATACTCTGTCAGAGGAGAGGGCTGATTTTCCCCAACGCTAAATACTAGGGATGCAACTGCAGTAGAGCGGGGTCGTAATCTGTGTTCTGTGCCCGGATCTGGGGTAGGCAAGCTACTGCAAGTCTGCACCATCATTAAAAACATTTTAGGATCATGTATTTAAAGTATTATTTCTTCAAGGTCTTTCTGAGACTGAAAAAGAGAAGGTCTGTTCATCTTTCATGAACTCCGTGAATTAAATAACATTTAAGTTTTTCTCTTTGAAGTTGTGGTTATCTATTGTGTTTGTATGTGATTAAGTGTGAGTGTGTATGTGAGTGTATGTGTGTGTGTGTGTGTGTGTGTGTGTGTGTGTGTATGAGTGTGTATGTGGGCATGCTACACTAGGTGTAGAGATCAGAGAACACGTATCAAGAAGTGATTCTCTTCCCACTAAAGGTATTGGGAGTTGATCTCTGGTTGTCAGGTTTGTGCAGCAAGTACTTTTACCTCACCATCACAAAGCAATCACTTAAAACTGTAATATGACATGAAATGCTGAAGTCTCAAAGATATTCAAATGCCAAAAGAAGAAATAAAGCCACTTACCTTGGGAGAGAGATGGAGGTGATGTACACCTGAGCCCTCGGGTCTTGGCTAAATTTAATTCAGCATAGAGCACTGGTGCATCCATTAGAGATGGGAGATGTAACATTGATCTCTGAGTGAGGACAAATTCAACATTCTGTGATGTGAAATGAACAAAGGGATATCCACTGTCAATATTACGCTGTCTGTGGCCACGCCTACCCACATTTGTAACTGGTGGTGTCTCCAGAGATTTTAAATATGGGTGTATTATGCTCACATTTTACATGTTCTTATGTCATGAAGGAAGGTGTGAAGGTGGGAATGAGGACAAGAATATGGCTGACACAATAGGAAAAGCATCAAGGAGGGAACCACATGTACCTCTCATCACTGTTCTGAAGGTCCAGGTGGGTGTGACATCATTCATCTGAGTGAAAGGACTTCATCTTTCCAAGCGCAGGGAGTGGAGGACTTGGGTCTATGGGATGTGCTAACTCTTCCAAGGGCTTCCAGGCCTAGAGCCTTAGAGCAAGGGCTACTAATGCCAAGTCAGACATTCTCACATTACAAGTGAAGAAGAAAAGCAAGGAGTTCCTTAAAGTCCCCTCCTGTGGTCAGAATGGAATTGTACCAGGCACTCACAACGACATGGCAGTGCAGCAGTCTGCTGGCTGTGAGTTCCAGGAGACAGGAGGTGTGTACACACAACATAGGGCTCACACTCATTCTCCAATGCAATGATTGTGAAGTGGGTGGAAGCCAGTATGAGGGTGTCACAGCTCTCTTATGACTCAGTGAAATGTCCTCAGCTGTCTCTGTTAGATGGCAGTAATTTCACTCAATGCAGGGCATAGGGCTCTGCCTCATGCTTCCTCTAAACCTAAAATTTCAAAAAGTGTGGAGGACTTTTCTGACTTCTGCATACATTTCTAGAAAAATGATCAAACCTAGTATATGGAAGTTTCAGTGTATATTTTTTTAAAGGCCTCAATTTTATTATATAAGCCTCACCTGGAAATGTGTTAACAGTGCATGGTCCTGTCACATAAATCTGTTCCTTTGTCATGATAGTGTAGCCTTACATGCAGAAATGTGTGAATAATCATGCCAAGTAATAAATTTATTCATGGAGCACACTTAAATAAGTAATCCATCTGTCAATGAAATCTTTTGGCATGAATTAGAAATACAAATAGAAAGAAGTCTGATGTTCTAAGAAGAAGTTTCAAATGATGCTTTGATCTGGGTAGAAGACCTGGAATTTTAGCTGTAAGTTCTGAGGCCATTGGTGGTGACTAGGAATTCATACTGTTCTTCTAAGATTAACATATTGAGGTAAGATAGTTCCTCCTAAAGAAGCTTACAAATGCCTCTATGCTGCAAAGTGTAAACTAACTGAAAAAAAAAAAAAAGAGTGTCATTTGTCCACACAAAAATGAAGCAAACTGACTGGTTACAAAATATCAACAACAACAACTACTGCACAATTATGTAGCCATCCTCCTACACACACAAAAATGCAGTCTTCTGAAAATGCACTACTGGAGAATCTAGCAGTGCCAATGGTATTTTTTAGCACAAAATATATCAGAATTCAGAATTACCTTGATTTTGTCACAATAAAATATATGGAGAGAGAGAAGAGAAACACAGAATGTGTGGAAGAGATTACAATATGATGTTATATACAAACAATGTGACATTAAATACAAATAAGCCAAATGGTGAAAGATTATAAGTAATTCTGGGGTTTTTTTAAACTTTTATTGCATTATGATGAGAAAAGTTACATGATTTCAATTTATCTGAATTTGTTA
>NW_022196903.1:121700732-121701041 GCF_008632895.1 Mastomys coucha
TAGTATAGTATAAAAACATGAAATAAACAATACTACTAATAGAAAGGCTGAGATAGGAGAAGCAAGATTTGAAAACCCTTATGTTGTACACAGCAAGACACTGTCACAAACAAACAAGCTGACAGTGTATATAGATTGTACAATGTTGGACCTATTTCTCCAATTTCCGAAGTAGAGAGATCATTGGATGACAATCAACAAATTTCCAATTCCTCACATTATTGGATTTCAATAGATTAGAATATGTTGATAATATTAATTTTCAAATTAATATATTAAGAAAAGTAATTGTCACTTCCTGTTGTTTTT
>NW_022196903.1:121702399-121708374 GCF_008632895.1 Mastomys coucha
GCTAAATCTGACTGGAGCCTGTCCTTCCTGTGATCCTGGTTGTGTCAGAACTTCTCAGAGTCAAGTTGCCTCTGTGATCCTGTGATTCTGGGATCCTCGGTTCCTGGGCTTGTTAGATCACCTAGAAGTGTGGCTTTCTCTATGTGTTGTGGGGCTGGCTGCAAAGCTTGTGCCCAAGGTCTGCTCAGAACACTAACCCAGATAGATCAGAAGGAACCGGAGTCACTAGGCTGGCGGAGTTCCTAAGTGCCTAGTGCCTGGGACGCTGGTCCCAGTTACTCCCAGTGTTGGGACAGATGTTGGTTCCTGCTTACCTCTGATCCTGGGTGTGTCAGAGCACCTGGGAGTCGAGCTTCCCCTGGGTGTTGTGGGACTGGCTGTAATTCTGGGTTTTAGAGGTGGAAGTATAGAAAGTAAATGTTGAGTGTCTCATGGAGAAATAAAGACAGGTTTTTAACTCGAACCCTATTTTTGTATCAAACCTTTCCAGGTCCCTCTCTCTCTCTTTCTCTCTCTCTCTCTCTCTCTCTCTCTCTCTCTCTCTCTCTCTATATATATATATATATATATATATATATAGAAAAATACAGTTAAGATATATAGAGAAACAGAGTAAAATGCAAGTAATAGTAATCATGAATGATTGAATGATGAAAAAAGTGATAAAGTAATAATTTTATGAAAGAAAGTGAAAATATAAACCAGAAAGTGGCAGCCATGAGTTAAGATGATATGCTTCAGGCTCAAGATGCAAAGCAATGAGTGCCATGAGCAGAAGGGCTCACCAAGAAGCTACAAGAGCTCGTTGTTCCACAGAGGCTTTGCTTGAGGCAGTGGCACACACACCAGAGCAGCTCTGTGGGAAGTTCAGACACTAGCTAGGAGGGTGCACCCCAGCCCACTTTAAACCAAGGAGATATATTGCAGAGAAGGGAGCAGGCAACTGAGGCAGCCCTCATGCTTCAATCTGCAAAAGATTTGGGCAGGACTCTCCCACAGTGTTGAGGTCCAGACCTATCCAAGGCTTCCTCAGAAGCTATAATGAAATGGAAAGCCATCATTCTATGTCTTTGGCCAGGGGTGAACTTGGCATGACCTGTCTTGGCCTAGAAATAGTCCCTTAAAAGATTTAAAGTTCCAGTTCCTGGGAATTTAGCATTTTCTCCCATAAAAGACTGCGATTATCAGCCCTAAAGTCACTGTGTGATTGGCCTGTCACTCTTCAGAGTCTCCATGTTCCCTCTGTACATCACTTCTTTATTAGCTTCCTGCTGGCATTATCTGATTATATGATAGCTTTCTTCTGACTCCATCCCATTTCTCTTCCGGAAACAGTGTATAAGATGCTGTATTTAGATTTCTCAGGCCACAGCTCTACCTGCATCCCTGGAGGCTTGCTAACATCCAGGACAAACCCAAAAAGACAAGTAGCCTGGAGGTCTGCTCTGTCACCTCTGTGTTCCATCACCTGAACTACACCTCTACCTACAATCTCTGAGGCTTGCAACCATCAGGAATCACCAGCTTTCCCTGCATCTCTACCAGCTCTGCTGGTATTCCTGGAAGACTTTGACTACCAGGGACAACCAGCTTTACCTGCAGTCCCAGAGGCCTGCTCCCATCAGAGACTACCAGGCCTGCCAATACTAGGAACTGTCAGATAGGTAAAGGCCAGACTCCCAACTCAAAGGCCCAGAAAATATCTTCAACAAGATCGTAGAAAAAAAAATTCCCTAACCTAAATAAAGACATGCCTATAAACATACAAGAAGCTTATAGAACACCAAATATAGTGGACTAAAAAAGAAAATTCTCCTACCACATAATAACTAAAACATTAAACGTACAGAACAAAGAAAGAATATTAAAAGTCACAAGGGATAAAAACCAAGTATAATATAAAGACAGACATATTAGAATTACACCAGACTTCTCAAATGAGACTTTAGAAGACAGAAGGGCCTTGACAGATGTCTTACAGTCTCTAAGAAATTCCAGATGCCATCCCCAATTACTATATTTAGCAACACTTTCAATAATGATAGACAAAAAAGATATTTTATAACAAAACCACATTTAAGCAATATCTTTCCACTAATTCAGCCCTACAGAGGATACTAGAAAGAAAACAAATATCACAAGGAGGATAACTACAAGAAAATACAAGAAATTAATACTTCCACACCAGCAAATCCAAAAGAACACATATGCACATACACACAGAGAGAGGGAGAACCACCACCACCATCAAAATAACAAGAATTGACAATCATTTGTCATCAATACTTCTCAACATGAATGGACTCAATCTCCCAATAAAAAGACACAAGCTGACAAAGTGGATACATAAGTAGGATCCATCAGTTTACTGCATACAAGAAACACACCTCAACAACAAAGATACATATTATATCAGTAAAGGACTGGTAAAAGGCTTTCCAAGCAATGGACCCAACAAACAAGGTGGAGTAACCATTCTAATATCTAATAAAATAGACTTCCAACCAAAAGCAATCAAAGAGATGGGGAAGTACACTTCATGTTCATCAAAGAAAAATCCACTAAAATGACATCTCAATTTTGATCATCTATGTCCCAAATGCAAGGGCACCAACCATATTTGTAAAAAGAATATTACTAAAGCTTAAATCACACACCAGACCCCACATATTAATAGTGGTAGATTTCAACACTCCACTCTCACTAATGGACAGGTCATTGAGACAGAAACTGAACAGAAAAATCATTAAACTAACTGATACTTTTAATCAAATGGACCTAAGAGACATCTCCAGAACATTTCACCAAAACAAAAATGAATATACCTTCTTTTCAGCAACCTATGGAACCTTTTGAAAAATTGACTATATAGTCAGTCACAAAGCAACTCTTAAACAGATACAAGAAATTTGAAATAACTTCTTGTATCCTTTCAGACCACCATGGATTAAAGCTGGACTTCAAAAACAGAAACAATACAAAGCCTGCAAACTCGTGGAAACTGAACAACTCTCTATGTGTCACTGGGTGAGGGAAAAAAAATAAAGAAAAATTAAAGGTTTTCGAGAATTCAATGAAAACAAAGGCACAGCATACCTAAACTTTGCCTCAAACAAAACAAAGCAAACACTGTCAACAAAAGCAACATGATCGAGGCCAGCCTGGTCTACAGAATGAGTTCCAGGACAGCCAGGACTACACAGAGAAACCCTGTCTCGGAAAAAAAACAAAAAACAAAACAAAACAAAAAACAAAACAAAACAAAAGCAAAATGAGCAAAGGGGGACACACAAGAATACAGAATTTTTACAACAAAGGTTACAGTTGATGGGAAGAAAGGAATATGAGTGTGGTGGTTTGAATGAGAATGGCTTCCATAGGATCGTATATTTGAATGCTCGATCCCTCGTTGGCGGAACTATTTAAGGATTGTTCCATGTAGTTTTTGCTACCCTGCTTTAAGCTCCGGGTGGACCGCACTACCAGTCCCCACCCATATACCCACAACAACAACAACAACAACAACAACAACAATAACAATACACACACACTCCAGTTAATCTTAAAATGCTTTTGCTAACTCAATGTCTGGGCACTCAAACATCTGCTGCCACCTCAGGCATAATCGGATAGAGTGGCCATTGGTCACTCCAACCAAAAACTCATATGGCTGGTTGGCTATATCTCCTACCACTACTGCCACCTTCTATGTCCTCATTCTTTCCACAGGACTTTCTCTGTGTCCTCCCTCAAAATTCTAAGTGTCCTGACCTATCCTCAGTATCTTTATTGATCAATCAAGAACCAACTGAGGAACAGGAACTTAGCATCAGAACCAACCTCTACATCTCACCTTTTCTGTCCAAAAACCAAAAAACCCAAAAAACAAACAAAAACAAACCTCTTCTCCTAGACATAAATTGAACAAAACCATAACAATCATGTAAATTACAAAGTATGATATACAATTAATATCCAATCCATCATATTTGTCAATTAGATAAAGTACTCTACCATCATTCCTAACTTAATGAATTATGATTCTAATTCCTCAATTATGTTTAGGTTTTAGCCTGTAATGCCATCTGAAAACCATGTCTTCCACTCTATAACCTCTCTCTCAATATTTAATTATGAGACTTAACTAGTCTTCAACCCCATCAGAAATCTATGAATGACTTAAACATTATCTGCGTATATAGGAAGCACCAAACACAACTTCTTAAACAATTGTAGGGACAACTGACTATACAAACAGCCCCTAATTTTTTATAATGTTAGAGCATCTGTCTTCAACCTTTTGGCCCAGGATCATCTCTGACAGACCTTTGCAAAGCAGGACTATGAAGGACTGTTTACCCTGTATTGGCAGAGCTCTCAGTTGACTATTTCTCATGTGTGTCATTTTTCCTGGACACTATTTTGTCTGTAAATGAAATAGGCAATTTCTGTCTTGTATCTATTTTGCCACAATAAGCAACCTTGCCTGGAGATAAACATGATCAATTTTTCTTTGAAGGAGAATGGGGAAATTGTCTGGAGTAGATATGTATCATTGTAAAATGATTCTTAATAATGAAATAACACTAAATGTCACATTCTGTGAATTTCTGATGTTGTTGAAGGCTATCTAAGTATCTTGAACTGTTAAACTGTTATGCTACTCTTAGCCATTTCTATTTGAGTAAATTGAAGGTACTTTATTATAATTAAATCAGAATCTAACATAACTATGAATTTGTACTCTGGCCCTTAACTTGTGTGCTTAATCATCTTAAACAGTTTGTAAAGCAGCTATCAGAAGAACTGAATCTAAACCTCATATTCTTAAGTGAGTTGCATAGGCACAATGCCTATCTAAGAGTAATAATATTAACCTCAAATTTTGTATCTATATAAGAAATTCACACCTATGAAAACCTCAAGTCTGTATCAATATAAATTCTGTACCAATTTAAGAAATTATAACTTCAATTTGTATCAATTACAAAGATTTCTGTCAATTAAGATTATAACTATACAATGTTTAGTTCAAGGATAAAATTTAGTAATCTATCTCACCTATTTCCTTCCTGTTCAAAATTATGACCATTTCCAAATCATCCTTTAAAAATGACAGCCTATCTATAATTTATAAAAAGCAAAACAAAAAAAAAAATATTACCAGACACCCCAAACCAGGGGATTAGGAGGTGTAGCCTTGTTGGAGGAGGTATGTCACTGTGCATGGGTTTTGAGATTTCAAAATTCCATGCTGTTCCCAGTTGGTCCATTCTCTGTCTCCTATTTGCAGATCAGGACATAAGTTCTGCGATACTGTTTCATCACCATGTCTATCTGACAGGTGCCATGATGATAATTATGGACCAACTCTCGGGAACCATGAGCCCAAATAAATTATAGATTTCCTTGATTATAGTGTCTCATCACAACAGTAGAAAAGTATCTAAGACATAATTTGGTGCCAGGAATTGGGGTGTTGCTGTGAAAGACTTGACCATGCTCTGTTTTGGAACAATGTGGAAGACCTTGGGACTTTGGACTATGAAAGTATTTGAAAGCTATAATCAGGTTACCAATTAGTGGAGCTGTTTAACAACTGTTAGGAGATGTGTCCTTGAGGGAAGTTGTCTGTTTGATATTTCAAATCCTGCTCTGCCCCTAATTAGTACTCTGCTTGCTTCTTACTTGCAGAACAAGATATAAGATCTTAACTGCTGCTCACACCTACCTGCAGGCTGCTGTGCTCCCCATGACCCAGGCTCTAACTTTGGAACCATGAGTCCAAATAAACATTGTCTTGTATATGTTTACTTCCTCATGATGTTTCTTCACAACAGAAAAGTAACTGAGGAAATAAGGAAATATTATTCTCACGTATTTTATAGAATTAATATCTAGCATATCTGAGTAACTACAAACTAACAAAGACCACATAATCTAGAATTTTAATATATAAATTATTTGAATGTACA